>NW_020651082.1:4475684-4775684 GCF_003573695.1 Papaver somniferum | reverse complement strand
TAAGTATGCCATCATACTCCAAGGGTGACATCTTATTTCCAAATCCCTCAATCGGGAAAGCAGGGAAGAAATCTTAGGTATCTACTGCCCACAGGCAACCAAACTGCTTTTTGTCTGTCTGGCAACTCATAACTTTGTCCATGTCTTTAACTACTTTACCCAAAAGAGAAGTCGTCAAAGTACTTTGGGCTTTAGTTGGGGCGGTGTCTTTATTGGTAAAGTGTAAAATTCAAAATAAGGGAGAGTTACTTGTAACGTCTTCAGAGCATTGTGGAAATTGTCATCCTTCCTTCACCCCATACCCACTGATAGACGCATTTATGTGTCTAATATAATCCAATTGTATATAGTGTTAGTAACCATTTTTGTACTTGTTACGGTATTTTATTTATTTGTAGGTGTTTTTGGAAAAATAAGGTTTTGCGGCGAAATCGGCTAAAAATATGGCATTTGGACCTCCGTTGATAGCGCACCGGAAATACCCCAGAAATGTACCGGAAGTACCCCGGAGGAATCCCGAAAAAGTGTTGAAAACATCCCGGAGGAAGCGATTTTGGCACCCACACGTTGGATAAGGGCCACCCCAAAGGCACCCATCGGTTAAAGGCACCAGCGAATTGGATTAGGGGCACCCCTTTTCTTATTCAAAAATTCAAATGTAAATTTGGCGGGAAAAAAAGTTTACACAGCAAGCAGATTTCGACTTTGATTCTGAGCGAGTTTTGAGGGGATTAAATCTTGGAAATTGATTGGGCTAGGCCTGTTAAGGCTAAACAGGCCGAACGCAAGTGATTTCAGCAATCAAGTTGGGCTGGAATGGCCGGAGGATCGAATAAAAGTTCAACAGAAGACTTGTTTTCTGTTTAACTTTCAAAGCGATTTTTAAGAGATTCTGGGAGAGTTTTATGCTGGAGTAAAGTGTATCTAGCCTTGTTCAAATCTTAAGATAAGTTTGGAGCGTAAGAACTGGCCAGAACACGCGTACAAAGCAACAGAATAGGGATTATTGTTCAAACTGCATGAGAGGAATAAGATAATTATTCTCGAATTTGATCGAGTTTCTAGGGAATCTGAAGGCTATATATAGCTGGGTTTTTGTCATAGAAGGGGTAGAAACCCTTAGGAGAGAACTGGGAGTTGAGGAGAGTCGAGAAGAAGGAGTTACGAGATTTGTTGTTGCTGCTGCGTCCGCCATTGAAGACCTTCAAGAACACGAAGAACGGACTCTCAAAGTCCGTCGTTCTTGAATAGTATTTAAAGCAGAAACAATGTGTCGTAGTTCAACAGCGCTAGAGATGTATCGTTTATAAACGACATTACTCATCTTTGTAACAGTGACGTTGTAACATTTATACAGCGTTGCAAACTTCTCTTTATCACCATATCATCAATAAAAACACCTATTAAGCCATTTTGATCAAGTTTTTGATATGAGTAGCTAAACCTCCACGAAGCCATTGGTCCATATTTATGGTATAATTCTAACTTTATTATTTATTTACAATATTTTTACATGATTATTTGCATGGAATTTTTATTGGAAAACTGATTTTTATTGAATAATTGTGATTCATTTTGATGGAGCATGCTTAGTTTAAAACTCTTGATGTTTCATGCTTGGTGTTTACATTTATTACTTCAAAATCTACAAAAGGCATAATATTAGAATCACTATAAAAGAAAAATTGCATGAATATTAATTATTAGAATTTATCAAATAATGGGTCAATGGTGGAATCCAAGTCTTGGTGTATTTTCCCTAAAGTTTTCAAACAAATTTATTTGCCTGTGTAAATTTAAATCTAAAACTGTTTTCTTCACAAGTCTGAAAAGACCCTGTTTACCACTACAACTACAATCACTTTTGAGAATTCATCAATTTTTGGCGCGCCGACGCGGACCTGTATTTAGTTAGCATTTTTTTTAGATTTTATTTATTTATTTATTTATTCTTCTTTACGTTTCTGGGTTTTTGTCCTTTTTTTCAGGTTTGGAAGTTGGAGCAAAAGAAAATTGTGCCAAAGTTTTTGGTGGACATCAAAAGACTTGGAGTAAAAGGCAAAGCAAAGCAAAAGGAGCAAAGAAGAAGAATTTTATTTTATTTATTTTGATAAAAAGAGAGAAAAAAAAGAGACAATTTTTATTGTTATTTTTTTTTAGACTTTAATTTTTCATTTGCTTTTTTTTTTTTGGACTTTGGACATTAATTTTTTTTATATACCCTACGGAAGGGTACCCTTAAATATTAATTGTGTGCAGAGAAGGACGGTGATTACAATATCACCTCGGCCCCTCGGGTTCTCACACGGCATAAGAGTCGTGGCCCGAGTCGACGACAACGTTCACGCCCGTCTGGTACGGGAGGTAAGTCTAATCGAAACACTCGCGAATCCACTCAAGCGAGTTACTGTACTCCTTAAGGTGCTAATTGCTTGAGGACGAACAAGATTGTATTTATTTTTCTAGTAAAGGGCAAGGCCTGGCCTAAACAAGATAAGGGTTCGGATGTCATCACCGCTCCCTTCTTGCCCGCTTTAGGAGAACAAAACCTAACGCGAACCTAAGCCTTAAAACTTGATTAGAAAGAGACCTATAGGGTATCGCGCTTATTAGGAAATTTTTTCGAAGGATATTGGTTAGTCTCTTAAGCATACTTCGAAGTTCTTGATGGTTTCTGTAAGTTGAATGCGTGACTGTGCCGCCTTATAATACCGGTGAGGCCTTGGGTATCAAAGCTCCTCTGAGCTTCCCTCGCCTTTATTCAACTTACTTTAACTCGGATTGATTCCAGAGGGGTTTGCTTAAATTGTAACGAATTCCCCTTCGAGAGATAGAAGCAGGTCTAGAAACAATCTAAGTGAGCCATCATGCTTGTTGTTTGCTAGAAATCTTTAGGTTTGTTTTGTTGGAGTCGAGTCAGCCTGTTGTATGATTGCTATAACCTTCCTGTTAGGATTTTCATTTCTTTTTGAATTGTTTTAGTGTATGCCCGATCTTGTTAATAGGGCTTGGAAAAGAGATACTCTAGGTAGATTGATTAGCGATAAACCTAGTAGTTCTTCTGATATAAGCAGGGAGCTCGAAGATTCTTCTTTTGAGAGCCCTGTTTTTGGAAACTTCAATTTTGGGAATTTATCCCTGAGTGACAAAAGTACTCCTAGTACTCAGATTGTGCCAAAGATGGCAACTTTGAAAGACTACATGTTCCCAACTAGGTCCAACCGAGCTTCGTGCATTAAATTGCCAGCCACTACAGCTAATTTCGAGATAAAACCTAGTATTCTTCAGATGATCCCAATATTCTTAGGAAAAGATGATGAGAACCCTTATTTCCATATTAGGGACTTTGAGGAAATCTGTGGGACAATTAGAATAAAAGACCTTACTGATGAGGTCTTGAAACTTAAGATGTTTCCCTTTTCTTTGAGAGATAAAGCCAAGACCTGGCTAAAAAACCTACCATCTGAATCCATTGAAACATGGCAGGAACTCATTTCTGCTTTCTATATGAAATTCTACCCTAAGCATAAAACTGCAGCTGTTAGGAAGAAAATTAGTGCTAGTGTGCAACAAGAGGGAGAGTCTCTTTATAGGTTTTTAGAGAGATTCAATGATCTCCTATCCCAGTGCCCTCATCATGGATTTGATAATATGAAACTCGTACAGATTATTTATGATGGTTTAGACTATTCGACCAAAGCCATGGTTGAGTCTATGTGCGTTGGTGAGTGCACTAGTAAAAATGCTGATGATGCTTTGACATTCTTAGGAACTATCGCTGAAAAATCCCAACAGTGGGAATCTTGTGTTGAACCCCCTAAAAGACTCTTGGTCAATAGAAGTAGCACCAATATGGTAGATACGAGTTTTGTGTCAGATGCTAAGTTTGCTGCTTTATCGAGAAGGTTAGAGGCTCTAGAATTAAATCAATCCAACCATAGGTCTCCTGTGGAACCTGATGGTAGGAATAGAGTCTCTCAACTCTCTAGTTGTGAACCCAATGGTGCTTTTAGGGAAGGTCAGGATAGTAAGGAGCAGGCCCATGTTGTCTATAACAACTCTAGGTTTGAAAACCATCAGAAGTTTGACCCGTACTCAGAAACCTACAATCCTGGTTGGAGGAATCATCCGAATTTCTCTTGGTCTAACGGACAGAATCAAGGCCAATCTAGTAATTCTCAGCCTCCCCCAGGATTTGGTTTTAAGAACTCATCAGGTCAAACTCAGTTTCAAAACACCTCGGAGAAAAAGATCTCTACCTTGTAGGAAGCTATCACTATGTTAGTAAGTAACCATGACATGCTAACAAAGAACCACATGAGCTTTCAACAAGAAAGTAGGCAAGAATTGAAGAATACTTCCCAAAGTATTTCCAAATTAGAACTTCAGGTAGGACAAATAGCCAAGTTTGTAAGTGAGAGAGAAGATGGAAGGTTCCCTAGTCATACTGATCCTAATCCTAGAGGAGTTCATGAAATGGGTACAAAACCATCACATCAGCTGAATGCTATTACAACCCTTAGAAATGGTAGAGTTGTAGACAACAAGGTAACCATGCCTGATAGTGAACATACTGTGGATCCACCTTTTAGTTCTCAAGAGGAGCCCCACGAGGAGCCAATATCTGAGGAGACTGAAAAAGTATCTAGTGATGCCAATGTGGTTCCAAATAGGTCTCTTTTTATACCCAGAGCCCCATATCCACAGTTGTTAATTCCAACAAGGAGAGAGTCGACTTTCAACGAGATAATGGAGATATTTAAGCAGGTAAACATCAACATCCCTTTATTAGAAGCAATTAGGCAAATTCCTGCTTATGCCAAGTTCCTTAAGGACCTTTGTACGCGAAAGCGTAAACTCAGTGTCCAGAAGAAAGCTTTCATAGCTGGTCAGGTAAGTTCGATCATTTTGAACCAAACAGCCCCTAAGTACAAAGACCCTGGATGCCCCACTATATCTTGTGTGATCGGTAATTATTCAGTGGATAAGGCATTGCTTGACTTGGAGCTAGTGTTAACTTATTCCCATATCATGTTTACAACCAGCTAGGTCTTGGTGAGTTGAAGCCGACTAAAATGACCCTACAATTAACTGATAGGTCTGTCAAAGTACCTCGTGGTGTCATAGAGGATGTTTTTATTGAGGTTGATAAGTTCATTTATCCAGTGGATTTCGTTTTCCTAGACACTCAACCTGTTCAGGATCCTAGTGCTCAAATACCGGTGATTCTAGGTCGCCCATTTTTAGCCACATCTAATGCCGTCATCAATTGTAGGACTGGACTCATGAACATATCCTTTGGTAATATGACTAATGAACTAAATGTTTTTAATGTTACTAGACAACCTTCCAATGATTTAGAGGAAGTGAATATTATTAGCACTCTAGTTCAAATTCAGAATACTTGGGATGACACGTTATTTGATTATTGTTTGGATGCATTTGATGAGACGATCCTATTAAGTTAGATAGGTGAACCAACTGTAGAACTAGGAGAAGCTCTTGAGCATTTCAAGGACTCCGAAGATTCGTAAATCCAAGAAATAATTAAGGGTTTTTCTGAGAGTAGTGAAAACCCTAAGTTTGGGGGTAGTAATGATTCTTGTGATAGTAAAGTATCCCCATTGGAAGTCCCTAACTCGGGACTCGATCCTAGTGAGGTATTCCCTGAGTCTATTCAGACTCCACAATCCGATCCTCCTGATACTGTCCAGGAGAAAATCCATATGTTAGAGACCCGTTTTTCGGATAAATCTGTTTGCAGAGACACTCATATGAAGCCAAGTGGGCACACCAGATAAATCCAGTTGTCTTGCGAGAAAATTTAGATCAGGTTGTGCTCTATCTGCTCATTTTTATGATCTTGACCATTTTTCTCCTACTTGTGTCAGTCTGTTTGGTCTTATGGACCCACAATTGTTTCGACTATTGGTATACGACTTTGGAAGATGACAATTATTTTTAGAGGTATTTGATGTCTATATAATGACTATAAATTTAGCATTTACTGGGAGGCTCCCGCGTTCTTGTGATACTGTAATATCCTTCCTTATTTCTTTTCCCTCCAGTGGTAACATTCTCTCCTTGTATGAGCTTTAATTTCATTATTAGAAACATTGAGGACAATGTTATATTTAAGTTTGGGGGTGGGGAAGAAACAAATAAATAAACTCCAGAGCCTAGAAATTTATGCCTATCGAGGATAGCACTAACCAATCTAAGTGGATGGAAGCATTTTGGTTTTAGGAGTTGAGGAACCAATCTGACTAGATGGAAACATCTATAAGAGTCTATTCATAAAAGCACAGAGCTCAGGTGTTAGAAATAACATGATAATTTCGCCATATCTCGTTGAGTCCTTTTCATTTCTGTTTTTATTTCATTTTTAAACTATGTTTCTCTAGGTGATTAGGTGGGGCTCACGATCCAAGTTGTTACCATTGCTAGGGTGTAATAGAGTGATTGAGATACCAAAAAAAAAATATTTAGAACATACCAATAGACCAAACGGAATAAATATTAACACTTGGATAGCAATATGTGTGTGTTTTCCCTGTCTCCGTCGCCTAAACAAGCATATAATGCAGGATCCACGGGAATTACCATGTAATCTGATGAAAAGAATCATGCGCTTGGATCCACAAGATCTAATCATGCTGTTAAATAAATGTGTGTTCAATAAAGTCGACCACTGGTTCCCTTATATATGCCAGTTGTGTTGACCTAGAATCAGGATTATCGACCACTGGTTCCCTTGTATATGCCAGTGTGTTGATATTAGTCAGACTAGTATCTCAGTCATTTAGGATAGGTAATTTTTGCAATGGCCTTCAAACATATATGGGAAACACCGTTCACCTAGTTAACATCAAAACCATCTACGTTTTCTATGTCCATCTCTTTATCTATCCATATGATTGGTTGACTCCGAATATGATGTCCATTGTGAAACTATCTTAGTATAGCTCTGTCACTTATATGAATTTTAGTATACTTGGGTGAAAACTCGTACACAACAATTGGAATTTCGCGTCAGGGTACTTCCTCCTGTAATTAATAAGTATGCCAACCAAGGAGGTTCTTTAGTGCTTTCCAAGATTTTGCATAGATAGTTAGGGTCTGGAGTAATGATTTTGTGGGTATATCTCTGGTAAGCCCTCCCGAAATTATAACTCGGCCGCTAGGGCCACCTAGGGGTTTAAAGGCTTATTGCATACGCTAAATGCAATCGACGATGCCTGCGAAAGTGAGTTAGGATTTTATTTTTGTAGTTTTAATTTGCTCGGGACTAGCAAATAATAAGTTTGAGGGTATTTGATAGACGCATTTATGTGTCTAATATAACCCAATTGTATATAGTGTTAGTACCCATTTTTGTACTTATTATGGTATTTTATTTATTTGTAGGTGTTTTTGGAAAAATAAGGTTTTGCGGCGAAATCGGCTAAAAATATGGCATTTGGACCTCCGTTGATAGCACACCGGAAATACCCCAGAAATGTACCAGAAGTACCCCGAAAATACCCCGGAGGAATCCCGAAAAAGTGCTGAAAACTTCCCGGAGGAAGAGATTTTGGCACCCACACTTTGGATAAGGGCCACCCCAAAGGCACCCATCGGTTAAAGGCACCAGCGAATTGGATTAGGGGCACCCCTTTTCTTATTCAAAAATTCAAATGTAAATTTGGCGGGAAAAAAAGTTTACACAGCAAGCAGATTTCGACTTTGATTCTGAGCGAGTTTTGAGGGGATTAAATCTTGGAAATTGATTGGGCTAGGCCTGTTAAGGCTAAACAGGCCGAACGCAAGTGATTTCAGCAATCAAGTTGGGCTGGAATGGCCGGAGGATCGAATAAAAGTTCAACAGAAGACGTGTTTTCTGTTTAACTTTCAAAGCGATTTTTAAGAGATTCTGGGAGAGTTTTATGCTGGAGTAAAGTGTATCTAGCCTTGTTCAAATCTTAAGATAAGTTTGGAGCGTAAGAACTGGCCAGAACACGCGTACAAAGCAACAGAATAGGGATTATTGTTCAAACTGCATGAGAGGAATAAGATAATTATTCTCGAATTTGATCGAGTTTCTAGGGAATCTGAAGGCTATATATAGCTGGGTTTTTGTCATAGAAGGGGTAGAAACCCTTAGGAGAGAACTGGGAGTTGAGGAGAGTCGAGAAGAAGGAGTTACGAGATTTGTTGTTGCTGCTGCGTCCGCCATTGAATACCTTCAAGAACACGAAGAACGGACTCTCAAAGTCCGTCGTTCTTGAATAGTATTTAACGCAGAAAAAATGTGTCGTAGTTCAACAGCGCTAGAGATGTATCGTTTATAAACGGCATTACTCATCTTTGTAACAGTGACGCTGTAACATTTATACAGCGTTGCGAACTTCTCTTTATCACCATATCATCAATAAAAACACCTATTAAGCCATTTTGATCAAGTTTTTGATATGAGTAGCTAAACCTCCTAGCCAAGGCGACAGAGGAAGCCATTGGTCCATATTTATGGTATAATTCTAACTTTATTATTTATTTACAATATTTTTACATGATTATTTGCATGGAATTTTTATTGGAAAACTGATTTTTATTGAATAATTGTGACTCATTTTGATGGAGCATGCTTAGTTTAAAACTCTTGATGTTTCATGCTTGGTGTTTACATTTATTACTTCAAAAATCTACAAAAGGCATAATATTAGAATCACTATAAAAGAAAAATTGCATGAATATTAATTATTAGAATTTATCAAATAATGGGTCAATGGTGGAATCCAAGTCTTGGTGTATTTTCCCTAAAGTTTTCAAACAAATTTATTTGCCTGTGTAAATTTAAATCTAAAAACTGTTTTCTTCACAAGTCTGAAAAGACCCTGTTTACCACTACAACTACAATCACTTTTGAGAATTCATCAATTTTTGGCGCCGCCGACGCGGACCTGTATTTAGTTAGCATTTTTTTTTAGATTTTATTTATTTATTTATTTATTCTTCTTTACGTTTCTGGGTTTTTGTCCTTTTTTTCAGGTTTTGGAAGTTGGAGCAAAAGAAAATTGTGCCAAAGTTTTTGGTGGACATCAAAAGACTTGGAGTAAAAGGCAAAGCAAAGCAAAAGGAGCAAAAGAAGAAGAATTTTATTTTATTTATTTTGATAAAAAGAGAGAAAAAAAAGAGACAATTTTTATTGTTATTTTTTTTTTAGACTTTAATTTTTCATTTGCATTTTTTTTTTTGGACTTTGGACATTAATTTTTTTTTATATACCCTACGGAAGGGTACCCTTAAATATTAATTGTGTGCAGAGAAGGACGGTGATTACAATATCACCTCGGCCCCTCGGGTTCTCACACGGCATAAGAGTCGTGGCCCGAGTCGACGACAACGGTTCATCGCCCGTCTGGTACGGGAGGTAAGTCTAATCGAAACACTCGCGAATCCCCTGCAAGCGAGTTACTGTACTCCTTAAGGTGCTAATTGCTTGAGGACGAACAAGATTGTATTTATTTTTCTAGTAAAGGGCAAGGCCTGGCCTAAACAAGATAAGGGTTCGGATGTCATCACCGCTCCCTTCTTGCCCGCTTTAGGAGAACAAAACCTAACGCGAACCTAAGCCTTAAAACTTGATTAGAAAGAGACCTATAGGGTATCGCGCTTATTAGGAAATTTTTTCGAAGGATATTGGTTAGTCTCTTAAGCATACTTCGAAGTTCTTGATGGTTTCTGTAAGTTGAATGCGTGACTGTGCCGCCTTATAATACCGGTGAGGCCTTGGGTATCAAAGCTCCTCTGAGCTTCCCTCGCCTTTATTCAACTTACTTTAACTCGGATTGATTCCAGAGGGGTTTGCTTAAATTGTAACGAATTCCCCTTCGAGAGATAGAAGCAGGTCTAGAAACAATCTAAGTGAGCCATCATGCTTGTTGTTTGCTAGAAATCTTTAGGTTTGTTTTGTTGGAGTCGAGTCAGCCTGTTGTATGATTGCTATAACCTTCCTGTTAGGATTTTCATTTCTTTTTGAATTGTTTTAGTGTATGCCCGATCTTGTTAATAGGGCTTGGAAAAGAGATACTCTAGGTAGATTGATTAGCGATAAACCTAGTAGTTCTTCTGATATAAGCAGGGAGCTCGAAGATTCTTCTTTTGAGAGCCCTGTTTTTGGAAACTTCAATTTTGGGAATTTATCCCTGAGTGACAAAAGTACTCCTAGTACTCAGATTGTGCCAAAGATGGCAACTTTGAAAGACTACATGTTCCCAACTAGGTCCAACCGAGCTTCGTGCATTAAATTGCCAGCCACTACAGCTAATTTCGAGATAAAACCTAGTATTCTTCAGATGATCCCAATATTCTTAGGAAAAGATGATGAGAACCCTTATTTCCATATTAGGGACTTTGAGGAAATCTGTGGGACAATTAGAATAAAAGACCTTACTGATGAGGTCTTGAAACTTAAGATGTTTCCCTTTTCTTTGAGAGATAAAGCCAAGACCTGGCTAAAAAACCTACCATCTGAATCCATTGAAACATGGCAGGAACTCATTTCTGCTTTCTATATGAAATTCTACCCTAAGCATAAAACTGCAGCTGTTAGGAAGAAAATTAGTGCTAGTGTGCAACAAGAGGGAGAGTCTCTTTATAGGTTTTTAGAGAGATTCAATGATCTCCTATCCCAGTGCCCTCATCATGGATTTGATAATATGAAACTCGTACAGATTATTTATGATGGTTTAGACTATTCGACCAAAGCCATGGTTGAGTCTATGTGCGTTGGTGAGTGCACTAGTAAAAATGCTGATGATGCTTTGACATTCTTAGGAACTATCGCTGAAAAATCCCAACAGTGGGAATCTTGTGTTGAACCCCCTAAAAGACTCTTGGTCAATAGAAGTAGCACCAATATGGTAGATACGAGTTTTGTGTCAGATGCTAAGTTTGCTGCTTTATCGAGAAGGTTAGAGGCCCTGGAATTAAATCAATCCAACCATAGGTCTCCTGTGGAACCTGATGGTAGGAATAGAGTCTCTCAACTCTCTAGTTGTGAACCCAATGGTGCTTTTAGGGAAGGTCAGGATAGTAAGGAGCAGGCCCATGCTGTCTATAACAACTCTAGGTTTGAAAACCATCAGAAGTTTGACCCGTACTCAGAAACCTACAATCCTGGTTGGAGGAATCATCCGAATTTCTCTTGGTCTAACGGACAGAATCAAGGCCAATCTAGTAATTCTCAGCCTCCCCCAGGATTTGGTTTTAAGAACTCATCAGGTCAAACTCAGTTTCAAAACACCTCGGAGAAAAAGATCTCTACCTTGTAGGAAGCTATCACTATGTTAATAAGTAACCATGACATGCTAACAAAGAACCACATGAGCTTTCAACAAGAAAGTAGGCAAGAATTGAAGAATACTTCCCAAAGTATTTCCAAATTAGAACTTCAGGTAGGACAAATAGCCAAGTTTGTAAGTGAGAGAGAAGATGGAAGGTTCCCTAGTCATACTGATCCTAATCCTAGAGGAGTTCATGAAATGGGTACAAAACCATCACATCAGCTGAATGCTATTACAACCCTTAGAAATGGTAGAGTTGTAGACAACAAGGTAACCATGCCTGATAGTGAACATACTGTGGATCCACCTTTTAGTTCTCAAGAGGAGCCCCACGAGGAGCCAATATCTGAGGAGACTGAAAAAGTATCTAGTGATGCCAATGTGGTTCCAAATAGGTCTCTTTTTATACCCAGAGCCCCATATCCACAGTTGTTAATTCCAACAAGGAGAGAGTCGACTTTCAACGAGATAATGGAGATATTTAAGCAGGTAAACATCAACATCCCTTTATTAGAAGCAATTAGGCAAATTCCTGCTTATGCCAAGTTCCTTAAGGACCTTTGTACGCGAAAGCGTAAACTCAGTGTCCAGAAGAAAGCTTTCATAGCTGGTCAGGTAAGTTCGATCATTTTGAACCAAACAGCCCCTAAGTACAAAGACCCTGGATGCCCCACTATATCTTGTGTGATCGGTAATTATTCAGTGGATAAGGCATTGCTTGACTTGGAGCTAGTGTTAACTTATTCCCATATCATGTTTACAACCAGCTAGGTCTTGGTGAGTTGAAGCCGACTAAAATGACCCTACAATTAACTGATAGGTCTGTCAAAGTACCTCGTGGTGTCATAGAGGATGTTTTTATTGAGGTTGATAAGTTCATTTATCCAGTGGATTTCGTTTTCCTAGACACTCAACCTGTTCAGGATCCTAGTGCTCAAATACCGGTGATTCTAGGTCGCCCATTTTTAGCCACATCTAATGCCGTCATCAATTGTAGGACTGGACTCATGAACATATCCTTTGGTAATATGACTAATGAACTAAATGTTTTTAATGTTACTAGACAACCTTCCAATGATTTAGAGGAAGTGAATATTATTAGCACTCTAGTTCAAATTCAGAATACTTGGGATGACACGTTATTTGATTATTGTTTGGATGCATTTGATGAGACGATCCTATTAAGTTAGATAGGTGAACCAACTGTAGAACTAGGAGAAGCTCTTGAGCATTTCAAGGACTCCGAAGATTCGTAAATCCAAGCAATAATTAAGGGTTTGTCTGAGAGTAGTGAAAACCCTAAGTTTGGGGGTAGTAATGATTCTTGTGATAGTAAAGTATCCCCATTGGAAGTCCCTAACTCGGGACTCGAGCCTAGTGAGGTATTCCCTGAGTCTATTCAGACTCCACAATCCGATCCTCCTGATACTGTCCAGGAGAAAATCCATATGTTAGAGACCCGTTTTTCGGATAAATCTGTTTGCAGAGACACTCATATGAATCCAAGTGGGCACACCAGATAAATCCAGTTGTCTTGCGAGAAAATTTAGATCAGGTTGTGCTCTATCTGCTCATTTTTATGATCTTGACCATTTGTCTCCTACTTGTGTCAGTCTGTTTGGTCTTATGGACCCACAATTGTTTCGACTATTGGTATACGACTTTGGAAGATGACAATTATTTTTAGAGGTATTTGATGTCTAGATAATGACTATAAATTTAGCATTTACTGGGAGGCTCCCGCGTTCTTGTGATACTGTAATATCCTTCCTTATTTCTTTTCCCTCCAGTGGTAACATTCTCTCCTTGTATGAGCTTTAATTTCATTATTAGAAACATTGAGGACAATGTTATATTTAAGTTTGGGGGTGGGGAAGAAACAAATAAATAAACTCCAGAGCCTAGAAATTTATGCCTATCGAGGATAGCACTAACCAATCTAAGTGGATGGAAGCATTTTGGTTTTAGGAGTTGAGGAACCAATCTGACTAGATGGAAACATCTATAAGAGTCTATTCATAAAAGCACAGAGCTCAGGTGTTAGAAATAACATGATAATTTCGCCATATCTCGTTGAGTCCTTTTCATTTCTGTTTTTATTTCATTTTTAAACTATGTTTCTCTAGGTGATTAGGTGGGGCTCACGATCCAAGTTGTTACCATTGCTAGGGTGTAATAGAGTGATTGAGATACCAAAAAAAAAATATTTAGAACATACCAATAGACCAAACGGAATAAATATTAACACTTGGATAGCAATATGTGTGTGTTTTCCCTGTCTCCGTCGCCTAAACAAGCATATAATGCAGGATCCACGGGAATTACCATGTAATCTGATGAAAAGAATCATGCGCTTGGATCCACAAGATCTAATCATGCTGTTAAATAAATGTGTGTTCAATAAAGTCGACCACTGGTTCCCTTATATATGCCAGTTGTGTTGACCTAGAATCAGGATTATCGACCACTGGTTCCCTTGTATATGCCAGTGTGTTGATATTAGTCAGACTAGTATCTCAGTCATTTAGGATAGGTAATTTTTGCAATGGCCTTCAAACATATATGGGAAACACCGTTCACCTAGTTAACATCAAAACCATCTACGTTTTCTATGTCCATCTCTTTATCTATCCATATGATTGGTTGACTCCGAATATGATGTCCATTGTGAAACTATCTTAGTATAGCTCTGTCACTTATATGAATTTTAGTACTTGGGTGAAAACTCGTACACAACAATTGGAATTTCGCGTCAGGGTACTTCCTCCTGTAATTAATAAGTATGCCAACCAAGGAGGTTCTTTAGTGCTTTCCAAGATTTTGCATAGATAGTTAGGGTCTGGAGTAATGATTTTGTGGGTATATCTCTGGTAAGCCCTCCCGAAATTATAACTCGGCCGCTAGGGCCACCTAGGGGTTTAAAGGCTTATTGCATACGCTAAATGCAATCGACGATGCCTGCGAAAGTGAGTTAGGATTTTATTTTTGTAGTTTTAATTTGCTCGGGACTAGCAAATAATAAGTTTGAGGGTATTTGATAGACGCATTTATGTGTCTAATATAACCCAATTGTATATAGTGTTAGTACCCATTTTTGTACTTATTATGGTATTTTATTTATTTGTAGGTGTTTTTGGAAAAATAAGGTTTTGCGGCGAAATCGGCTAAAAATATGGCATTTGGACCTCCGTTGATAGCACACCGGAAATACCCCAGAAATGTACCAGAAGTACCCCGAAAATACCCCGGAGGAATCCCGAAAAAGTGCTGAAAACTTCCCGGAGGAAGAGATTTTGGCACCCACACTTTGGATAAGGGCCACCCCAAAGGCACCCATCGGTTAAAGGCACCAGCGAATTGGATTAGGGGCACCCCTTTTCTTATTCAAAAATTCAAATGTAAATTTGGCGGGAAAAAAAGTTTACACAGCAAGCAGATTTCGACTTTGATTCTGAGCGAGTTTTGAGGGGATTAAATCTTGGAAATTGATTGGGCTAGGCCTGTTAAGGCTAAACAGGCCGAACGCAAGTGATTTCAGCAATCAAGTTGGGCTGGAATGGCCGGAGGATCGAATAAAAGTTCAACAGAAGACGTGTTTTCTGTTTAACTTTCAAAGCGATTTTTAAGAGATTCTGGGAGAGTTTTATGCTGGAGTAAAGTGTATCTAGCCTTGTTCAAATCTTAAGATAAGTTTGGAGCGTAAGAACTGGCCAGAACACGCGTACAAAGCAACAGAATAGGGATTATTGTTCAAACTGCATGAGAGGAATAAGATAATTATTCTCGAATTTGATCGAGTTTCTAGGGAATCTGAAGGCTATATATAGCTGGGTTTTTGTCATAGAAGGGGTAGAAACCCTTAGGAGAGAACTGGGAGTTGAGGAGAGTCGAGAAGAAGGAGTTACGAGATTTGTTGTTGCTGCTGCGTCCGCCATTGAAGACCTTCAAGAACACGAAGAACGGACTCTCAAAGTCCGTCGTTCTTGAATAGTATTTAAAGCAGAAACAATGTGTCGTAGTTCAACAGCGCTAGAGATGTATCGTTTATAAACGACATTACTCATCTTTGTAACAGTGACGTTGTAACATTTATACAGCGTTGCAAACTTCTCTTTATCACCATATCATCAATAAAAACACCTATTAAGCCATTTTGATCAAGTTTTTGATATGAGTAGCTAAACCTCCACGAAGCCATTGGTCCATATTTATGGTATAATTCTAACTTTATTATTTATTTACAATATTTTTACATGATTATTTGCATGGAATTTTTATTGGAAAACTGATTTTTATTGAATAATTGTGATTCATTTTGATGGAGCATGCTTAGTTTAAAACTCTTGATGTTTCATGCTTGGTGTTTACATTTATTACTTCAAAAATCTACAAAAGGCATAATATTAGAATCACTATAAAAGAAAAATTGCATGAATATTAATTATTAGAATTTATCAAATAATGGGTCAATGGTGGAATCCAAGTCTTGGTGTTTTTTCCCTAAAGTTTTCAAACAAATTTATTTGAGTATTTTAATTTTATTTAAATCCAAAAATTGTTATCTTCACAAGTCTGAAAAGACCCCTGTTTACCACTACAACTACAATCACTTCTGATAAACCATCACCCACCACCACCACCAAAGGTTTGGACACGTAATGCTAGAAAGACAGATTGTGATGCCTCATTAATGGTATATAATCCAAGTCTTCCATATCTAATTGGAAGGGTGGATAACCTCCACTATACCTATCTAAAGAACGGACCCGCACAAACCACTATGCACTCTATCAACTTTCTCTAGAGTTTATCGAAAGTGTCTACTTCCTCCATAATATATTCTAATTGGAAAATACGAAGTCTAAATAACATCTTGGGAATACCCATGTTCACTATGATGATCGCAGAGCTTGAATAGAACCTACTACAGTTCCACTGCCTTTTCAGTTCTCTTAACGGAAAGTCCCTTCACAAATCCATCACCTATACTGACTGCACCACCCAATAATTTAACCTATCTGTCTTGACATTTCATCCGGAAACAACCCATCACTTAACTTTCGTCCATCAATCAGAATTTTTTTTGTTAATTTCTATATTTTGTCAAGATCTATTATCGAAGACAAAAAAAAATAAAAAACCACTGATTATCTAATTTTCTCGTATTTCGCCTCGTGACCCAAAAATACTACTATCACGTGACCAAAATCTATCATCGTAGCGTCAAATACGTCGTACGACCTAAAATATGCCACTTCATATGCGTACTCGTACTGTAACATAAAAATCTATCTTATAATCTGAAATATGTATATCATATCCCAATATATGCCACTCACATAAATTTGAGCACAAAACACAAATAACCAAAATTATATCCACTGTTGTACAGTAGAAACTCCCTTAATTAATACTCGATTATTTAATAAACTCTCTCAAATAATATTTTTAGCCGGTCCCGAGTCGGGGACAACTTGCCAAATTAATAATTCGCTAAAATTATAAATTAATATATTTTTGATTACTTATGTAGACCCCATATGAAATATAAATTAATAATTCACTATATATATATATATATATATATATTCAATACACTAATGTATTATGAATATTTCTAGAAAAATAATTCAGTTGTCCTCTGTGTTTTTGTTAAAATCAATATCACAATGAACTAATTTTTCTTATCATCATAAGAATTTCTGTTTGAATGTGATTGTCGCTTTAATAACCTCGTTTCGTGAAGGGGGATATATTGTAGAACTTTCATCATATTTTTTCCCATCTTTATCAGTTCTCATAACGCTCTCGATTATTTCTTCATCAGTCAACAATTGCGTAACTTCATTTCTTCCAGATATTCGCGACATATTGACATTCACTGGATTGCATTAACCCAACTTTCTGACCAAATTTTGCAAGTCTTGACTGATATCACTGTCTAATTATTCATCCGAATTGTCTAAACCTATGTTATTTGTTGATCAAAGTTAAATTTATCTATAAGTTAATAACATATTAATTTATCGATTAATTAATATCTCGCTTAATTAATAAATTCTGGTGGTCCCAACAATATTAATTTATAGAGTTTCTACTGTAACTCAGAATCTTTAAGGTTATTTTTGTTTATTGGTAAGAGGATGTTTGGATATTACTTAAGAACTAACTTTTCATCTTCTATAAAAATAAAAAAGTTCGGTTGGCAACTAAATATGAAAAATGACTAATACTAAATTTTTGTAATGATTACCCCCTTTTGTAAAATTAATTTATGCTTCTGATATCCGAACATCCTCAAAGTTTTATTTTATTATTTTCACAAAACTTCACACTATCGTTGAAACAAAAATTTCTTTAAGTTGATATAAAGTAATAACAAGATCATTATGCGCCTGAACATCTATCATTAGTGTTGGTCTCTATAAAGTGCAGCCCTACAATAGCCTTCTAAGCAGCATTCGAAGTACAATAAAATTGAAAATATGTCAGACTCCAAAGAAGATCAGCCCCATGTAATCATTGAAACATAACATTTGGTGACACAATATGGTGGCCTTTAGTAAATGCTTATTGGTAGATATGAAGAACTCATCATGTTCTAAAATTAATAATGTTCGTGAACGCATCGAAAATATATCGGTTATAAAGGAAGCCAAGTTTTGGCGGGAAAGATAAAATATCTCTCTGAATTTCTAATTCTTCGATCATATAACTAAAACCTCAACCTATCTCTTCAATATACTTCGTTATTCTTATATATATATATATAAATCTTTTATTATTTTTGATTCTCTTAAAACAGTCTGGTTTTAATTATATCTGACAAAAAAACTAAAATTTCCAGCAATGGTGGATATTGGTGGTCCATTTAGGCAAGTAGGTATCAATTAATCAGTTCTAAGTTTGTTTGTTAATCAAAATTTGGATCATATTTATTATTTGATAAGATTTTCGTCTTCTGTTTTGATCAAATTCTATATAATCATCTTCAAATTAGCATATTAGATTTGAGTGTTAAATTATTGAGGCTCGATTTTCTGATATCATTTTTAAATCAGAGGTTATGCATGAATTAATGGTAATATTACTTTTCCCCAATTAGATTTAATTTTATTCATATGAGTAGTAATTACACTTGAATTAATGGCAAGATTTTTTCCCCCAATTATTTTTAATTTTCTTCATACTAGTAGTAATTATTGTGGGTTATATCTAATCTACATTCTGTTGTTGAACATTCAGGATGAGAAAAACTAATCTGTTAGATTATAAAAAGAGAAGAAGTTAATGGAAAATATGAGACTGCCAAGATTACTGAAGGAGAATAAACTAATGGAAAGGATGCGTCTGGAAAGACAGAGACCGAGCAGCAGCTCGTAGAGCATTAGAAGAGTTGGAAAAAATATTGTTGTTGATGACTGCATCAAACCTATAAGAATTTCTTGATGTTGATTAATTCTAAGTAAATGTGTTGTTCTTCTCAAGTCTAGTGGTGTCTCAATCATAAGTAAATAAGTTTTTCTCAATAAGGATTGATTGAGGAAATTGTACCTGTATGGGGTTTTCGATTCTTTTTTTTTTGTTCATAATTTTCATACAAAATTGAGCCAAAATATGTTAATGATATAACTGTTAGTGTAAACACCAAATCATTCTTTTATTCTTTCTTTTGCTGGTTTGGGAGGGTCAAGGATGTATATAATGATTGATCCCATCTCTAAATTTTGTAAGTTCTGAAAGGAAAAATATAGAGCTCTTACAAATTAATTCATGCTTCCACATTTTTAGATTTTTTCTAGAAAAAGAAATTTCAATCATGAGTTACCTATAACTCTCTTACCCATCTTAATAATGATCACACTAGTAGTATTTTAAGCTTCATATCCAAATCAACAGCTACAGGAAACTCTAATGTATAATAGTAATAGGAAGGGTTTTAGTCGAGTACCCGATGTTCCTCGAGAAAGTATAAATTTTTCAAAGCTGCATATCCAAATCACCAGCTGCAAGGAACTCTAATGTATAATAGTAATATGAAGGGTTTTAGGCGGGTACCCAATGTTCCTCGGGAAAGTATAAGTTTTTTGAGGGTAACATGGATCTAGCATAACCCTCGACTTCTAGAATTCATGGATATGGAGGTTCCAGCCGTTGTACAGGCAACTGAGTAACTATGATGATGAAAGCAAGCAACTGGGATTAGAAAATGATTATCGCCGATGGATTTTCTAAGAAACTTGTTACGAGGTTACCCGCTGAGTGTCCAGGGAAATAATATAATGAAACTATTATGTACAATTGCAACAAGAAACTTGTCGCAAAGGATGAGCAGTTTGATGTCAGAGTAACACTCATTTTATATATTTTTCTAATATACGTACTTGAAGGTCCAGTATGTAAGGATTAACCTTGTCTCACTATTTTGAAAGGAAAACATAATATTATTTTTTCAGTAAGGAAGTTGTTCTAAATACACTGAAATGTTTTCTTAAGTCCAACTAAAGGCGATGTGAGCATATTGAGTCTTTTTGTGCACACTCCTTTAAAGAGTGTCCTTTTAACAAATTGATCTTATTGTCTTCAATATTGGGTAAAAGGCCTTTTTCAGAGGTTACACCCAAAAACCCAGCATAATCAAATAGAGAAATCTCAAATTCGGATTTCCTAGTTCTGGATAATGGCCTTCTAAAGGATGTTGTTCTCCAACCAATAAACATCTAGACTAGTTTGGAAAATACATCGTTAAAAGTTGTTAATATTAATAGCAATCATGTAATGAATATCTTTTTGATACCACTCCTTTTGAAATTATAGAATCGCAAGAGCCTGCTTTTGACGAGGTGTCAACTCACAAATAATAATTTTCTACTTCTCTTTACACTAGCAAGTAATATAATGAAAGCAGATTCTTCCCAAGGGAGATATTGAGAAAAAGTTGTTATAAAAGTATTCTTAGCAAAGAAGATTTTTGTTGTAGAAATTCTGAAAATCACAAAGTTGTATTCAAATAAGAGATGAGATTGATTAAGGATTCATTCTCGACCACGAAACATAAACCAAATCGATATATAACATGTTCTTCGCATTATCTTGTTACTAACAATCCTAGGATAATTAGTACGCTCAACTATCCCGTTATTATCTCCTAAGTTCATCGGACACGGAAGCGCTCGACTACTGGATTCTACTTATTCAAGTTACCTAAAGGTACGCTTACTAGGTATGATTTAAACAAGTGATATAAGTTTTATGATATAAGGTTGCTCCTAGTGATGATCTCAAAAGGATGAATCACCTACTAGTGTCGATTTCTACATATGAGTACTTAACAAAGTCTCATCATCAATACCCATATATTGCTACCTGTGTTTATATTTCTAGACAATTATGGGTCGAAGAAAATCTAAACTAGCAATAGGATTATGGATCAACTATTTAATTTCGAACTTAAAAAATCAACAAATAAACCATAAATATTATTGGCAAAGTAGAAATCAAACAATAACGAAACTTGCGAGAAAACGAACTATTGCATATCAATCATGAGTTCAAATTTCGGGCTTTGAAATCATTCTCAATCAAAGATTGTTTTAGCTACTCATAATTATGGAGTGCATCAACATATTAAATGAAATAAAAAAGATAAATAATGAAATCAAACCCTACTTGTGGTTATCTCCAAAGCTCCAAGTAGTAGTAGAATACGTGATTGGTTCTAATTTATTTAAGACTCCTTCAAGAAGCGTGGACATCCATCTTTAGGAGATCGTTTAGGAGCCATATGGACAGGCCGCGGCGTGGAAGATTGTTCCTTATGGAAGGGAGGTGTCCAAGGGTCATGACTGCATCTTTTTGAGCGCCTAGAATATGAGCTAGGACGGTAATTCATCTGGCGAAGTTGGGCGACCAAGAAGATTTGTGGCAGTTAATAGCTGTCGTCGATTCAACTTAGGTTTTAAAAATCCGTGCGGCCAATCCATTTTGGGCCAACATTTTTTAGTGTTGGCGGGCGCTGGGAGCTACTCGATCGTCCAGCACAATAGGCGAGCCGCTGGTGAACGTATCCGCTCCTTGCACGTTGATTAAGGTTGAATCTAGGCCGGTCAATCCGAATGGCAAAGTTGAGCGGCCAAAATCGTTTTGCGGAAGTAATGTATTGCTGCTAACATAAATTAGGGTTTTGTAACCCGCGTGGCTAGCCTATTTTGAGCAATCGGTTTGGTGTGCTCCTGACATGTCGTGGGCAGTTCGACTGGCCAGGGATGTAGATGGGTTGCTGGTGAGCATGTCGTCACCTCGTTGGCCGTCTAAAAAAAATTCTAAGTCGTCCAATTCGGCTGGCAAAGTTGGAAGGATGCGATGAGTTTGAGACTGCCATGGCCAGTCTTAACTCGTCGAACTTCTTTTCAACAACGCGACTAGCCTAGCTCCGGCTATCGATCAGGGATATTGCTGGCGTGCTAAGAAGATTCTGATTGGATGGAATGGTAGTGGACCTTCCGGTGGATATCATGAAATTTGCTTGGTCTCGTTGAGAAGAGGCCAAGCTCATTGAGTTAGCCGTACAAATCGTGTGGTCGTGATTGTTTTAAGAATGACATGTGCATCTTATATTAATTTCCTTAAGTAATTAGGTGCTTCGACTAACCAACTTTGTAACACCCTGTGTTTTAGCAAGGCGCATGCTAAAAGGTGCGTCATGGCCTGAGATGAAGCTTCATCCAAAGCTTTCGTTGTTTAGTAAAGGTGGAATGGCATAAGGTCAATATCACGCCAAAATGGTGCATTATATTTTGCATTTGGATGAGGGACAAATATCGCATCAAATGATGCATTAGTCTAGTTGGGTAGATTGCCTAGAGCATTCCAGCATATTTTTTACGCATTATGAAGACTATTGGCTTAGAACCAATACTACACAATAATTGTGCATCAGGCCAGAGAGGGCTGGCAGAACCAAGTGTTTTGCGATCATTACACATGAATAGTGAAGTAAGCATTTCAATTTTCTCCCCTAATCTAACTTGTAGAAATTTCAAGTTAACATATATAGGGAGGGGTAGTCTGTTGAAGGTGCATATGCGGACTATGCACCAAGTAAGATTCATAGCTTAGTCGAAAGAGTATAAATGATTCCTAAGTCTCATTTATAGCTCCGTAACGTTTCCAATGTGGCATATGCTACGAATGCATTATCATGCCATGCCACGGACCCGAGAATGCATAATTATTGTGCATCTTGACAGAATGGCCTATACGGACCCGCAATTACCATTATTGCTTAGCCACGGCTTTTCAAACGAGTTAGCTTAAGTTGTTGTCCCTTCGTGATGAACTACGGTCTGTGTTTGATCCCTTTAAAGTAGAGAAGGGTACGTAGGCAGCTGCAATGAGTTGCAGCATTTCCGGTCCAGCACTTTGCCGCTCATATCATTTAATTGTGAGATGATTGCGACACTTTGTCCCCTCATATCATCTAAGCTCGGCATATCAATTCCAGAGATGATTGTGGCCAAATTTATGAGGCAAGATGCATGTCATCCAGTGGATGCACATACTTCCTATCAAGTCGTTCGACCTAGGCATGTAGCAATGGCGCATTGGGCATGGCCTCGAATCTATATGCAAGTTGGTGGAGCTTGCATAAACATAAGGAGAGTACGGCATGAGCCTGATTGATACACCCTTCGCACGAGGAAGACAAATCCATGCTCTCAGCAATGCCGAAGCTTAGTGAAAATGAAGTGCGACGGTTTCTCAGCTAGATTGGAAATTCATCACTGAATTTCATACATTGAGGCAAGGTACTCGGAAGCCAGAGATGCATGTAGGGTGCATTGGCCATATCCTTCAAGGCTTTAAACCCTTTGCAGAACAAGGGTAAGTTGGAACGTCGTGGAACCTAATTTAGATGCATCATGCTCCACGAGCATGCTTGCAAGGGAAAATGAACGTGTGTTTTCCTATCTTTAAGGACCGAATCGTAGCATCATCATGGCACATCGGTAAATTTATGGTCTGCGTGCTCAGGCGCTCCATGCTTAATTTCCCGGTCCGTCACAAACTTCCAACTTTGTTTAAAAGTGCGTTTGGCGCATTTAAAGCGATCTGATTGTTCGATGGGAAATGGGGATGGCAAGCGAGAACATGGAGTATGTTTGATCGTCCACGGATGGCGCCTGCTGGAGCAGATCGGCCGGCCAAGTGGCGTGGCCACACCTCCCTTTGCTACTGCTCTTACTTGCCGCAATTCCTTTTTATTTCTTGTTTTCTGATTTTTTGTAGAATTTTCTCCTATCAGTTCCATATTGGATTAATTTCCTAGCTTACCTAGGTTTGGTCTCGACCAATAGGGTTCGAGATATTGCGCAGGGCGCAAATACATAATTTTTGCAAATTAATTAGGTTAAAATTTGAATTTTGCGAGCTGTCACAAAATTGGTCAAATTTGGTGAATTATGTGTGTTGACACAAAATTCTTAATTTTATTCCCAGAGAGCATTCAGAGTGTCTTCTGATTGAGTACTTTTATGAAAATATTATTCTTGATACTTCGGGAAATTCATGCTACTCATCTGCGAGTGAACATTAATTGTCATGTCATATCAATATTAAGAGTTCATCCATGGAACATAGCATAGAATGAATAGTCGGCAAGCTCCGGCATTAGTGAGTAATGCAACTAGGAGGTTAAATAATCATTAGCCTCTATACTAGAGAACAATTCATCTAGGAGCTTGAGTTTCAATATAATATGAAGAGAGACATAAGCACTCATCAGATTCTGATATATTCTTTAAATTCCTCAAGGTCTACTACTTATGATGCTGGGTTAGGTAGGAAGACTTTTACAGTTTTCGCCCTATACTAAAAACCACCATCAACAGCTGGAATACGGGTCATATATTGGCCTTTGATGATTTTGGTACATGGCACTTGCTTGCTCAACATCTTCGATATACGATGATGGTATGACAGCCGTTGTTATTTGATGCATCATCTTCTCCATGTTACCCATCCTTTGTTCCATGTGTGAAGAATTTCCAACTTCATTCACCTTCCTTACCATTGGTTCATCTCTAGTGAAGAATTGTTGCGTGTTTGCATCCATGTTCTCTAACAAGCTTGTAGCTTCAACAATGGTCTTGTTTGTGAGTGCACCACCACTTGCGACATCAATCAAATGTCTCTCATTGGAAATCATACCCTCATTGAAATATCGAATCACAAGTTGACCACTGATTTGGTAGTATGGGAAGCTATCTAAAAGCTTCTTGTAGCGCTCCCAATACTCATAGATAGTCTCTCCCGATACTTGCCTAATACCACAAATCTCCTTGCGAATGACAACTACTTTTAATGCCGGAAAATACTTCTCAAGGAATAACTTCTTCATCCCATTCCATGTGGTTATACTTCCAGGGGTAAGTAAAAGAACCATTCTCTTGCAATATCTATAAGGAAGAAAGAAAACATTGTCATCATAGACATATCGGCGTCTGCAGTTGCTTGCTTCAAACTAGTCACAACATGATGGAATTGTTGTAAGTGACGATTAGGATCTTCTCCCGCTAAACCTATGAATTTGGGTAGCAAGCGAATCAATTGCGGCTTCAACTCAATGGTTCCATTCAGCTGAATACATAAAGATTGTTGGTCAAGGTTTGGAGAAGTAAGCTCCATGAGTGTTCTTGGAGAAGGTGGTCGACCTCCCATTGTATTGTGTTCCTCTTTGTCCGAGTCCGAGAATTTACTTGGTGAAGAACTAGGAGGAAGTGGAGTATTCACTGCTCGAATGAAATCTTTTAGTAAAGTGCCTGAACGAAGACGTATACCAATAGGACTTGGTCTTTCCTCTCCATGCATTCACCAAAGAAATAGTACCTAAAAATCGTATTCTAAGATATTGATTTAGTAAACTTAAATTGTAACTAAAAGCAAAAATAAAAACTAAGAATAAAAATAAAAACTAAACTTGCCACCGCCTCCCCGGAAGCGGCGCCAATTTTGACGAAGTGTCAACTCGCAAATAATAATTTTCTACTTCTCTTTACACTAGCAAGTAATATAATGAAATCAGATTCGTCCCAAGGGAGGTATTGAGCAAAAGTTTTTATCAAATTATTCTTAGCAAAGAAGATTTTTTGTAGAAATTTCTGAAAATCACAAAGTTGTATTCAGATAAGAGATGAGATTGATTAAGGATTCATTCGACCACGAAACATAAACCAAATCGATATATAACACGTTCTTCGCATTATCTTGTTACTAAAAACTCTAGGATAATTAGTACGCTCAACTATCCTGTTATTATCTTCTAAGCTTACCGGACATGGAAGCGCTCGACTACCAGATTCTACTTATTCAAGTTACCTAGAGGTACACATCTACTAGGTATGTTTTAAAAAAAGTGATCTAAGTTTTATGAGATAAGGTTGCTCCTACTGATGAGCTCAAAAGGATGAATCACCTACTAGTGTCGATTTCTACATATGGATACTTAACAAATTCCCATCATCAATACCCATATATTGCTACCTGTGTTTATATTTCTAGACAATTACGGGTTGAAAAAAATCTTAACTAGCAATAGGATTATGAATTAACTATTTAATTTCGAACTTAAACAATCAACAAATAATCCATAAACATTATTGGCAAAGTAGATTTCAAACAATAACGAAACTTGCGAGAAAACGAACTATTGCATATCAATCATGAGTTCGTATTTCGAGCTTTGAAATCACCCTCAATCAAAGATTGTTTTAGCTACTCATAATTATGGAGTGTATCAACATATTAAATGAAATAAAGAAGATGAAAAATAATGAAAGCAAACCCTAATTGCGGTTATCTCCAAAGCTCCAAGTAGTAGTAGAATACCAAACTTGTGGAAGACTTTTCCTTTCGTAGCTCCTCTTGTTCCAAAATTAGGTATAGCCTTCAAAGGTCCAATATATAGAACTCCACCAAGCCTAAGTATGAGAAAAACTCATGTAGAAAATATTCTCAGAAAGTAATCGCACTGGAGGTCCATAAAAGTAGCCGGAACTTGACCGGAAAAAGTCACCAGAAAACATCTCAGATGAAGGGCAAAGACAAACCGGTCACTGAGTCAACTTGGAAAGTCAGAACGGTTTGAAGTGAGTCAGGTCCGGATCAAAGAAATTCAGCCAAATGACTTTACTGAGTGGTTTTGTCCTAAGTTATGTGCACTGGCCTGAGCTTGTTCTACACCATCATTACGCTTCATGTGTTCAGTGTTGCACCATCATGGTGCTATCCTGCAATCCCTTCTAGACAATAGCAACATGACAAATTATCCCATCTCACATCCACCACTTCAACTCTAACCACCTGAACCTGCAATTTGCCACCGCATCTCAGGCTAACCAGTTTCTTCTCCATTTGAACTGCTGACTTCAATCACTCTTCCATTCCAGTTCCCTTCCTCTTTTCATCATCACACATCAATAATAGCACAACCATCACTTCATTATTAAACTTCATCCTATCAATAACAACCCATTCCCATGTCTACGGCAGAATCAACACCTCTAGCTCATTCACACACAACAAATTCCTGTGGCAGTCAGCTGAACCACCAACTTCAAAATTCCACCAGTAACTGCTGCTCATTTAATCTCAGCTGCGTAAAACCACCAGCTCATCCCTTGTACAGCTCAACCTTGAACATATTCCCCTTCATTTCAAACACCAACAACAACCTTCTTCATATGAATATCCATCTCCATGAACCCTATAAGCACAACCACACAAATCTAGACTAATACAGAACTGACCATCAGTTGTTCAATCAGACTACACTACACCCCATTTCCATTTCCCAATCTCTAATTTCACAATAAAGAACACCACTGCAAACATAATTCACCAACCCTTGATCACAAAAATTACCCTCAAGCCAGCAGTCCTCATTCCATTTCAACTTGCAGCCGCAAATATCACCATTAGCTTCAAAATTCCTTGCATAAATCATTAAGCCATACTCCCAAGGCACCTGCAACATCACTTCCTGTAGCTTGTTCTTGCAGTCTTATCATCAACTGCACTTCAATACACAACACACACACCTGAAATCATCCATCAACAACACCAGACTCCATTCCAACCTTTCCTGCAATCCATGGCTTCACTATGCTACACAGCAGCAGAGACTTGAATCTCTTCTCTTCCTCAACTGCTCTGTGTTGTTCTAGCACCAGCAGAAACAAACCCTAAACATACATCTAATATGAAATTCATGTTCACATCTTAAACTCAAAACCCAGATCTCAACTTCATTTTTCACCTGAGTTCAATTTTTCTGGATGGTCACCATCTTCATTCATTCTTATGTACATTTATCACCAGTAACAGCACCAACCAGGACCACTCTTGTACTTATCAGATCAACTCATCTTCTCGATCTTCACCTCTGTCTCAATTACAGAATCATCACAATCTGAAATTTCCTCGTCTTAATTTCTTATATCAAGAACTGCACTTCAAACACATAATTCCAAACCCTAGCCACGATTTCACCAGAACTCCCAAATTATATTCCAAAATCAGTGAATCCATCGATCTCTCCAGACTCATCGTCTTCTAATTAAATACCAGCAACATCATCTTCAGGATCTTTCAACAGAAAATCCATTCCTCTCTGAATCTCGCCCTTTCTCTGATTTTTAGGTGCCATCATTCATACAGACAGAAATGATGAGATAAATGATTTTTATATATATACTCTACACTAGTGGTCCCTAGACTACATCCAAACTCTTTAAATTGGTGTGGATTTTAGCAATTATAGGGTTCGAATCCCTACCTCCACAGTGGGAGGGAGCATGCTGATGATTTCTCAAAAGTGATTGTAGTTGTAATGGTAAATATGGTCTTTTCAGACTTTTGAAGATAACAATTTTTGGATTTAAATAAACGGTCCGGGAGTTATAACCCCAAAGGTGTCACTATCCATCCATAAAAAACCCATCAAAACAAAAGTAACACAAAAACCCATCAAAACAAAAGTAACACAAAAATCCCAAAGAATTTTGATGAAACCAATTTTGAAATTTGGGGTTTTTCTATGACTTTTTAAAAATTTGGGGGTTTTTGTATCAAATTTGTTTAAGATGGAGTTTTAATTGATCCCAACATTTAAATGGGGTTTTTGTACCACAAGTTTGGTCACCTTGGGTTTTTATGACTAGTTCTGTTAAATAAAATTAGAATACTCAAATAAATTTATTTCAAAGTTTTAGAGAAAAATACCAAGGCTTGGATTCCACCATTGTCCAATCAAATAATAAATTCTTACTAATATTCTTGCAATTTTATCTTTTAAAAAACAATTCTAATATTTGCCTCTAATAAAAAATTTTAGTAATAATTGTAACCACAAAGTATGAAACATCAAAATTTTATAAAACCCAGCATACTTCATCAAAATGATTCACAACTATTCAATAAAAATTAATATTTCTAAATAAATTCCATGCAAATAATTATATGAAAATATTGCAAATTAATAATAAAGTTAGAATAATACCATAAATATGGACCAATGGCTTGCTCAGTCGCCTTGGCTAAGAGGTTTAGCTACTCATATCAAAACCTTGATCAAAATGGCTTAATAGGTGTTTTTATTGATGAATATGATGATAAAGAGAAGTTTGCAACG
Organism: Papaver somniferum; assembly: GCF_003573695.1. Classification (NCBI taxonomy): domain Eukaryota; kingdom Viridiplantae; phylum Streptophyta; class Magnoliopsida; order Ranunculales; family Papaveraceae; genus Papaver; species Papaver somniferum. The sequence goes on along the minus strand of NW_020651082.1, from coordinate 4,746,671 downwards.
CTGTATAAGTGTTACAGAGTCATTGTTACAAAGCTCACAAATGTTGTTTATAAACGATACAAATGAACTGCAGCATAACATCGCCACAAGATTTCCGCTTTAAGCACTATTGAAGAACGACGCTTCAGAAGCGTATGTTCTTCGTTCTTCGTCTTCTTCCTCTAAACAGCATCAGCAGAAGCAGGAATCAGGAATTAATGGTAACTCTCTCTTTTCACCTCTAAACTCTCTCCTAAGGTTTCTAACCCTTCTATGACAATAACCCAACTATATATAGCCTTCAAATTCCCTAGAAACTAGATCAAATTCGAGAATAATTCTCTTATTCCTCTCGTGCAGTTTGAACAATAATTCCATCTGTTGAACTTTGTATGCGTCTGTTAGATATTCTATTGCTACCAAACTCTTCTCTGACTTGGACTCGACTAAATACATGGTTTTCCAGCATAAAAATCCCCCAAATATCTCTCACAAATCTTTGAAACTCAAAACAGAACAACCGTGTCCTGTTAGGACTTTGAATGCTTCTCCCGGCCATACCATCCCAATTTAATCGATCCCATCAGTTGCATATGGCCTGTTTAGCCTTAACAGGCTTAGCCTAATCGATTTCAGCGATTGAATCGCTTTGAAACTGCCCCAAAAATCCAAATCAGAATCATGCAGTACGTGAAGAACTTTTCACGCCAAAATATAGTTTGGAAATTTGAATAATGAAAGGGGTGCCCTAATCCAATTCGCTGGCGCCTTTAACCAATGGGTGCCTTTGGGGTGGCCCTTATCCAAAATGCGGGTGCCAAAATCGTTTTCTCCGGGATGTTTTCATCACTTTTTTCGGGATTCCTTCGGGGTAGTTCCGGGGTACTTCCGGTGCGCTTCTGGGGTATTTCCGGTGCGCTATCAATGGAGGTCCAAATGCCATATTTTTAGCCGATTTCGCCGCAAAACCTTATTTTTCCAAAAACACTTACAAATAAATAAAACACCATAATAAGTACAAAAATGGGTACTAACACTATATACAATTGGGTTATATTAGACACATAAATGCATCTATCAAATACCCCCAAACTTATTATTTGCTAGTCCCGAGCAAATTAAAACTACAAAATAAAATCCTAACTCACTTTCGCATGCATCGTCGATTGCATTTAGCGTATGCAATAAGGCTTTAAAACCCTAGGTGGTCCTAGGGGCCGAGTTATAGTCTTGGGAGGGCTTACCAGAGATATACCCACAAAATCATTACTCCAGACCCTAACTATCGATGCAAAATCTTGGGAAGCACTAAAGAACCTCCTTGGTTGGCATACTTATTAATTACAGGAGGAAGTACCCTGACGCGAAATTCCAATTGTTGTGTACGAGTTTTCACCCAAGTATACTAAAATTCATATAAGTGACAGAGCTATACTAAGATAGTTTCACAATGGACATCATATTCGGAGTCAACCAATCATATGGATAGATAAAGAGATGGACATAGAAAACGTAGATGGTTTTGATGTTAACTAGATGAACGGTGTTTCCCATATCTGTTTGAAGTCCATTGCCAAAATAACCTATCCTAAATGACTGAGATACTAGTCTGACTAATATCAACACACTGGCATATACAAGGGAACCAGTGGTTGATAATCCTGATTCTAGGTCAACACAACTGGCATATACAAGGGAACCGGTGGTCGACTTTATTGAACACACACTTATTTAACAACATGATTAGATCTTGTGGATCCAAGCGCATGATTCTTGTCACCAGATTACATGGTAATTCCCGTGGATCCTGCATTCCACGCTTGTTTAGGCGACGAAGACAGGGAGAACACACACATATTGCTATCCAAGTGTTAATATTTATTCCGTTTGGTCTAATGGTCTGGTCTAATAATAATAATTTTTTTTTTTGGGTATCTCAATCACTCTATTACACCCTAGCAATGGTAACAACTTGAATCGTGAGCCCCACCTAATCACCTAGAGAAACGTAGTTTAAAAATAAAATACAAACATAAATGAAAATGACTCAACGAGATATGGCGAAACTATCATGTTATTTCTAACACCTGAGATCTGTGCTTTTATGAATAGACTCTTATAGATGTTTCCATCTAGTCAGATTGGTTCCTCAACTCCTAAAACCAAAATTCTTCCATCCACTTAGATTGGTTAGTGATATCCTCGATAGGCATAAATTTCTAGGCTCTGAAGTTTATTTATTGCAACTAAAAGCCAAAAAGTGTTTCTTCCCCACCCCCAAACTTAAATCTAACATTGTCCTCAATGTTTCTAATGAAAGAACAGTATCAAAAATATAAATAACATGAGGAATCAGTAAATAGAGAAGTTCGGAAAGATAGTACATGGGTGGAGTGGAACCAAAAACAAAAATATTATACAACATACAAACTACCTCGATGGTCAATCAAGGTAAACAGGGTCCTCCAGAGGGACCTCCTCAACGTCACCTATAGGAAAAGGCTCTAAAAAGGGCTTCAATCTCTGACCGTTAACCTTTGAAGAACTACTACCATCTGGTGTTTCAATCTCAACATCGCCATGAGGAAAAACAATACGGACCACAAAAGGACCGGTCCACCGAGAGCGCAACTCCCCGGGAAATAGATGCAAACGAGTGTCATACAGAAGAAATTTTTGACCTGGAGAAAATGACTTTCGTAAAATATTCTTATCATGCACAAGTTTCATTTTGTTCTTATACTCCTTCGCACTATCATATGCATCTCTACGAATCTCGTCCAACTCATTAAGCTGGAGTTTTCTGTGAGCTCCTGCCTTGTCAAGTGAAAAATTAACTTGCTTAATAGCCCAATAGGCTCTATGCTCTAACTCAACAGGCAGGTGACATGCCTTGACAAATATTAGTCGATAAGGAGACATTCCAATGGGTGTCTTAAACGCAGTACGGTAAGCCCATAAGGCATCAGTAAGCCTCGACGACCAGTCTTTCCTATTAGGATTAACTGTTTTCTCTAAATACGTTTAATTTCCCTATTGGAAACCTCAACCTGACCACTAGTCTGTGGATGATATGGGGTAGCTACCTTATGTGTAATACCATATTTCTTCATTAGAAGCCTTAAAGGTCCATTACAAAAGTGTGACCCTCCATCACTAATTATAGCTCGCGGTGTACCAAAACGTGTAAGTATGTTTTCTTTCAAGAACTCTATCACAACCCTATGGTCATTGGTCTTACACGAAACCGCCTCAATCCACTTAGATACATAGTCTACAGCGACAAGGATGTACAGATTACCAAAAGAATTAGGAAACAGACCCATAAAGTCAATACCCCACACATCAAAGACCTCAACTATAAAAATAGGGTTCGAAGGCATCATGTTCCTACGGGAAATGGTTCCTAATTTCTGGCATCGCTCACAAGCGGAACACTAATTGTGGGAGTCTTTAAACAACGACGGCCAATAGAATCCACACTGCAATATCTTAGCAGCAGTCTTCTTAGCACTAAATTGACCTCCACAAGCATGATCATGACAAAAGGAAATAATACTGGACTGGTCATTCTCAGGTATACATCTCCTAATTATCCGGTTTGGACAATACTTAAACAAATAAGGATCATCCCAAAAGAAGTGCTTAACCTCGGCCAAAGATCTAGAACGATCTTGTTTACCCCAATGTTGGGGCATTCGACCAGTAACAATATAGTTCACTATATTAGCATACCAAGGTGATTGGGTAACAAAGAACAGTTGTTCATCAGGAAAACTATCCCTTATAGGAAGGGAGTCATTATGGGAACTAACAACTATCCTAGACAAGTGGTCTGCTACTACATTTTCTGCGCCCTTTTTGTCTCTAATGTCCGGGGAAAATTCTTGCAGCAATAGGATCCATCTGATCAATCTGGATTTGGTATCCTTCTTAGACAAAAGGTATTTCAAAGCAGCATGATCAGTATATATTACGATCTTAGAACCTAAGAGATAGGGTCTAAACTTGTCTAGAGCGAACATGATGGCTAAAAGTTCCTTCTATGTAGCAGTATAGTTTAACTGGGCTTCATTCAGAGTTTTGCTAGCATAATAAATTACATGAAGTAATTTATTTTCTTGCTGACCTAACACAACATCAATAGCATAATCTGAAGCATCACACATGATCTCAAAGGGTAGATTCCAGTTGGGCACCTGTACTATGGGGGCAGTAGTAAGTAAATTCTTAAGCTTATCAAAATCCTCTAAACACGCATCATCAAAGACAAACTTAACATCTTTTGCAAGAAAATTTCAAAGAGGTCTAGAAATTAATCTGAAATCTTTGATGAATCGACGATAAAAACCTGCGTTCCCTAAGAATGACCTAATATCTCTTACGGTTTTTGGGACCTGTAGAGTTTTAATAAGGTCAACTTTGGCTTTATCTACCTCTATACCCTTTGAAGATATGACATGCCCTAAAACAATTCCTGAACGAACCATGAAGTGACATTTCTCCCAATTAAGCACTAAATTTTTCTCCTTGCACCTAGTCAACACTAATGTCAAATGATGCAAGCACTCATCAAAAGATGAACCAAACACTGAAAAATCATCCATAAAGACCTCTAAGAACCGTTCTACCATGTCAGAAAATATGCTCATCATGCAACGTTGAAAAGTTGCAGGAGCATTACAAAGTCCAAAAGGCATGCGTCTATACGCAAAGGTACCAAAGGGACAGGTAAAAGTGGTTTTCTCTTGGTCTTTTGGGGCAATAACGATCTGATTATATCCAGAGTAGCCATATAAGAAGCAATAGTGACTACGTCCAGCTAATCGCTCTTGCATTTGGTCGATAAAAGGAAGGGGAAAGTGATCCTTCCTTGTGACCTTGTTCAATTTCCTATAGTCAATATGGACACGCCAACCCGTGGTCACTCGGGTTGGGATTAATTCATTATCATTATTCTGGACTACAGTAATACCGGATTTCTTGGGAACAACCTGAATAGGGCTTACCCACTTACTGTCTGAAATGGGATAGATAATTCCAACATCTAACAATTTCAGAACCTCAACCCGAATGGTGGGCCCGGGGACGCGTAAAAAAATTGAAGCGAAGAAACGCGGGCCTACAGTAATACCGCAAGTGCACGGTCGTCGGTTGTAGCTCGTGCAAGTACGGGTCGATCCACAGAGACTGGGTGTGTTTGGAGTTTTCTAGCTATTTTGGGCTCTAAATTGTTATTGTTGGGCTTTGGGTACCAATGGATTTGGGTAACCAATGGGTTATGATTGTGCTTTGGGCCTTTGAGTTCTTTGGGAATGAACCGGGCTTTAGCTTTAGCCTATTAGTACACTAGGCTTTTGGAGAGAACTGTGGACTGGGCTTAACAGTTCACTTGTGAACTGGGCTTGGTAGTGAACTAGGCTTTGGCCTTAAACTTAGGCTTGGGCTGAACTGGGCCTCAGAGGCTTTTGGGAGCTAGGCCTTTTCTTGTTCTGAACCTATTTCTGGGCCTTTGGTTGTGAACTAAACCTTGGGCTTTGTACCTTTGGAATTGCACTGGGCCTTGGGCTTAAACCTGGGCTTTTAGCCTTTGGTTTCAATGAACTGAACTTGGGCTCAGTGTTGAAGTGAGCTTTGGGCTCAGTTGGCTTGTATGAGGATCTGGGCTTGACAGTGACAGGCCTTAGCTTGGAAAGTGAACTGTGAGCTGGGCTTTGGAGAGGAAGCAGCAGGGGAGAACTGGCAGCACCAGGGGAGAACTGGCAGCACCAGGTAGCAAGCCTAGGAGCACCAGCTGCAGTAGCAAAGAAAAGAAAGCAGCAGCAGCAGAACAAGGCAGTGAAAGAATGAGGAAAAGTAAACAACAGCAGGGTTGCAAGGCAAGGAAAAAGAAGAGATGGCAGTGAAGAAAAGACAATGAAGACAATGAAGAAAACAAGCAGAGAACAATGCAAATGAACCAAGGCCTAAGCCAAGGGCAGGGGAGATAGGAAGCTAACAAAGCAAAGCTAAGGCATTCATCTAGAGTGGGAAGAGAACCAGCTTGCTCACAGTCACTAGTGAGCACTAGTTTCTCCCCACTGCTCAATCAACTCAATGCACTGAGATTTCTAGCCTAACATTCCACTAAACTAACATTACATGAAACACAAACATTAACAGGAACAACACACATTAACAGGACACATGTAAACAACATTTAACAGGAATCATTGCTAAACAAGAAACAAAAATTGAGGCAAAAATTGAAACAATGAAACTGAAATTAAAACTAACCTAAGCATGGAACTAGAAATTACCAAACATTAAAATTAAACTAACATAAACCTAATTGCACTAACAGTTGAACATTAAATCAAAATTAAACTTGCTAAACATAAAATTAAAACTAAACTGAACTGTTGAAATTAAAATTGACATTAAAACAAACTTAATTGTAACTGAAATAGAAATTGAACTTGAGATTGAATTAAAATAAGAACCCTAAAATTTTAACAGTTGAAATTTAAATTGGAATTAAACCTGAAATTGAAATTAAACCTAATTGGTAACTTGGCTAGTCCAAGAACACCCTCTATTCGACACCCTTGTGTTCAATTTATACAAAAAGGGACCTATGAACCCTAAATTAAAAACCCTAATTTTACAGACCTAGGGTTTGATTTTTTACCTAATTTGATTGACAGGTCTTCACCACATCGTCGACCCATGCTTTATCTTCTCTTCCTCCTGCTCCTGCTACGTTTCTAGCTTGATTTGTGTCATCAATTGCACACTCTAGGGTTCAGAGAGGAAGAGTGTGAGATTGATGGAACAACTCGGCTAGGAGGATAGGGGGCTAGGTGGTAATGATGGTTTGGGGTATGGTGAGATAAGATGGTTGTGGCAGGGGAAGACAGTGGAGGTGGTGGCGAAGGCAGGGTATGGGGGTGGAGCAGTTGCAGAGAAATGAGGAGATGGGGGAGAAGGAAGGGGGAGAAGAAGGAGAAGACTATAGTTTTAGGGATAGGGTCTGTTTGGTTTGATGGGTATAGGGTTAGGTTGTTCGAGTGTGAGGCGGGCTCATCAGATTTCGATGTCTTGCGATGCTTAGCCGTGGGGTGTGGAGATGAAGATTGATCTAACGGATAAAAGTGAAGATGCTGGCAGCGACCGTTGGATGCAGATATACAACGAAATTAACGGCGCCAGATGGAGTTAGGTGTTGTAGTGTTAAGCGGAAGTATCGAGGTTTGATGCGCAGGCAAAGAAGCGACCGTAGGATCTAAATGTGATCTAATCTGAAGGCTTGGAATTTAGGCACTATGGTGTTTTGCAGGAGCTTCAGATTTTGATGCGCGATGAAGGAGCGACCATCGGATGATGAGATGGATCCAATCCGACGGCTGAAGATGGAGGCGGTTTTGGTTATAGAAAATGGGTTTGGGTAAGGGTTGTGGGCCTTGGGTATGCCAAGCCCATATCTTCTTTAAGAACAATTCTTCCTTCTTGAGCCCATTTCCAGCTTTTTGGACGTGCGCTCCATTCTTTGCGGCTTCCTTGCGTAATTTCTTCCGGCTTTTCACTACTCTTCAACTCTTTTTCCGCTCCGCAAGTTATCCAGACTTTATTTATTACCTAAAAATGCAAAATTAAGTAAGAAAAATATTTATTCTTGAAAACAATGAAAATACAGAATATGGGATAAAATGTAGAATTACTGCACAAAAGATGAGTTAAATGCCAACAAAAAGGGATGAATATATACAATATTTGGCACTCATCACCGAACTACTTCTTTCATATTAGGGTTAAGTCGACGTTGCATCTCCCTAGAAGGTTTGGTGTCACTCTCTAAATAGATCTGATGCATACAAACAGTAGGACTTATACCCTTAATGTCTGCTATGGTCCACCCTAAAGCTTCCTTGTTCCCTTGAAGGACGGTTACTAGCCTACTTTCCTGATCACTATCCAAGTCGGATGCTATGATAACAGGTAAAGTTTCAGCTGGGCCTAAAAACACATACTTCAGAGTATCGGGAAGTTGTTTAAGGTCCAACTGAGGAGGCTCTTCTAACGAAGGAATTAGGGTAGACTTAGAAACTAGTAATGGTTCAAACCTAGGTTCCCATCCATTACTAGTGTCTAACGAATGGGTTTAATCTAACAAAGCAATCACCTCATTAATCACCTTATCATCATCAAAATCAATCCCAGCGTGAGATAGGCATTTTTCTAATGGATCTTCTAATAAGGTGATTGGTAATGACTCTTCGACTAAAGTTCCTATCATGTTTACCTCTTCTACGCTCGATTCATCTAGCTCGGAGGGTAACTTACTAATATTAAAGATGTTCAGCTCAATAGTCATATTACCAAAAGACAGATTCATTATACCATTTCGACAGTTAATGATCGCATTTGATGTAGCTAAAAATGGGCGACCTAAAATCACCGGTATTTGGTTCTCTGGGTCAGGGACATGTTGGGTATCCAGGATAACAAAATCCACAGGATATATAAACTTGTCGACCTCAATAAGAACATCCTCGATAACACCACGAGGAATTTTCACAAACCTATCATCTAATTGGAGTGTCATCTGGGTAGGTTTCATCTCACCAAGTCCTAGCTTAAGATACACATGGTATGGCAGTAAGTTCACACTGGCTCCTAAGTCAAGCAATGCTTTTTCGACACGGTACTTACCAATTGTGCAAGCAATGGTATGGGACCCCGGGTCTTTATACTTAGGAGTAGTGGTATTCTGAATAATAGAACTCACATGACTAGCTATGAAGGCTTTCTTCTGGACACTGAGTTTACGCTTTCGCGTACACAAGTCCTTAAGGAACTTGGCATAAGAGGGAATCTTCCTAATTGCATCTAACAATGGAAGGTTGATAGTGACCTGCTTAAACACTTCCATTATATCATTAAAGTTGGATTCCCTCTTAGTGGGAACTAGCAGTTGTGGGAATGGGGCTCTGGGGACAAAACCAGGATCAACAGGACCCTCATTGGTCTCTTTAGAGACTTTATCAGTCTCTTCATTTTCTGGCTCAGAAGAGTGAACTACAACATGTTCACTATCAGGCATGGCAACCTTGTTGTCAACTTTATTTCCACTCCTAAGGGTTGTAACGGCATTCACATGTTTGTACGATTTCTCTCCTTTAGGGTTAGGATCAGTATGACTAGGGAACCTTCCGTCTTCTCTCTCACTTATAAACTTAGCTATTTGTCCTACTTTAAGTTCTAACTTGGCAAGACTCTGAGAAATATTCTTTAATTCCTGCTTAGTTTCTTGTTGAAAGCTCATGTGGTTCTTTGTTAGCATTTGATGGTTATTTGCTAACATAGTGAGAGTTTCCTCTAAGGTAGAGATATTTTTCTCGGATGTGTTCTGAAATTGAGTTTGACCTGAAGAGTTCTTAAAACCAAATCCTGGGGGAGGCTGAGAATTACTAGATTGGCCTTGATTCTGTCCCTTATACCAAGAGAAATTCGGATGGTTCCTCCAACCAGGATTGTAGGTTTCGGAGTACGGTTCAAACTTCTGACGGTTTTCAAACCTAGAGTTGTTATAGACAGCATGAACTTGCTCCTCACTATCATGACCTTCCCAAAAAGCATTATTGGGTTCTATTCCACAACTAGAGACTTGAGAGACTTTATTCCTACCATCAGGTTCCACATGAGACCTATGGTTAGACTGATTTAATTCCAGGGCCTCTAACCTTCTAGACAAAGCAGCATACTTAGCATCTGACACAAAACTCGTATCTACCGTATTGGTGATACTTCTATTGACCAATAGTATTTTAGGGGGTTCAACACAAGATTCCCACTGTTGGGATTTTTCAGCGATAGTTCCTAAGAAGGTCAAAACATCATCAGCATTTTTACTAGTGAACTCACCAGCGCACATAGACTCAACCATGGCTTTGGTCGAATAATCTAAACCATCATAAATAATCTGTACGAGTTTCATATTATCAAATCCATGATGAGGGCACTGAGATAGAAGATCATTGAATCTCTCTAAAAACCTATAAAGAGACTCTCCCTCTTGTTGCACACTAGCACTAATTTTCTGCCTAACAGCTGCAGTTTTATGCTTAGGGTAGAATTTCATATAGAAAGCAACAATGAGTTCCTGCCATGTTTCAATGGATTCGGATGGTAGGTTGTTCAGCCAGGTCTTGGATTTAACTCTCAAGGAAAAGGGAAACATCTTAAGTTTCAAGACCTCATCAGTAAGGTCTTTTATTCTAATTGTCCCACAGATTTCCTCAAAGTCCCTAATATGGAAATAAGGGTTCTCATCATCTTTTCCTAAGAATATTGGGATAATCTGAAGAATACTAGGTTTTATCTCGAAATTAGCTGTAGTGGCTGGCAATTTAATGCACGAAGCTCGGTTGGACCTAGTTGGGAACATGTAGTCTTTCAAAGTTGCCATCTTTGGCACAATCTGAGTACTAGGAGTACTTTTGTCACTCAGAGATAAATTCCCAAAATTGAAGTTTCCAAAAACAGGGCTCTCAAAAGAAGAATCTTCGATCTCCCTGCTTATATCAGAAGAACTAATAGGTTTATCGCTAATCAATCTACCTAGAGTATCTCTTTTCCAAGCCCTATTAAAAAGATCGGGCATACACTAAAAAATATCAAAAAGAAATAAAAATCCTAACAGGAAGGTTCTAGCAATCACATAGCAGGCTGACTCGACTCCACCAAAACAAACCTAAAGATTTCTAGCAAACAAAAAGCATGATGGCTCCAATTAGATTGTTTCTAGACTTGCTTGTATCTCTCGAAGGGGAATTCGTTACAATTTAAGCAAACCCCTCTGGAATCAATCCGAGTTAAAGTAAGTTGAATAGAGGCGAGGGAAGCTCAGAGGAGCTTTGATACCCAAGGCCTCACCGGTATTATAAGGCGGCGCAGTCACGCATTCAACTTACAGAAACCATCAAGAACTTCGAAGTATGCTTAAGAGACTAACCAATATCCTTCGAAAAAATTTCCTACTAAGCGTGTTACCCTATAGGTCTCTTTCTAATCAGATTTTAAATCTTGGGTTCGCTTTAGGTTTTGTTCTCCTAAAGCGGGCAAGAAGGGAGCGGTGATAAAATCCGAACCCTTATCTTGTTTAGGCCAGGCCTTGCCCTTTACTAGAAAAATAAAGACAGTCCGGTTCGTCCTCAAACAATTAGCACCTTAAGGAGTACAGTAACTCGCTTGCAGGGGATTCGCGAGTGTTTCGATTGGACTTATCTCCCGTACCAGACGGGCGATGAACCGTTTTCGTCGACTCGGGCCACGACTCCTATGTCGTGTGCGAACCCGAGGGGCCGAGGTGATATTGTAATCACCGTCCTTCTCTGCACACAGTTTATATTTAAGGGTACCCTTCCGTAGGGTATAAAAAAAATTAATGTCCCAAAATTTTAATGTCCAAAGTCCATAAAAAAAATGCAAAAGAAAAATTAAAGTCTAAAAAATAAAAAATTGTCTCTCTTTTTTTTCTCTCTTTTTATCAAATAAAAATAAAATTCTTCTTCTTTCGCTCCTTTGGCTTTGCCTTTTACTCCAAGTCTTTAAATGTCCACCAAAAACTTTGGAAAATTTTTCTTTCGCTCCAATCTTCCAAAATCTGAAAGAAAAAGACAAAAAAACCAGAAACGTAAAGAAGAACAAATAAATAAAAAAATAAAAAAATCTAAAAAAAATGCTAACTAAACACAGGTCCGCGTCGGCGGCGCCAAAAATTTGATGATTTCTCAAAAGTGATTGTAGTTGTAGTGGTAAACAGGGTCTTTTCAGACTTGTGAAGATAACAATTTTTGGATTTAAATAAAATTGGAATACTTAAATAAATTTGTTTCAAAGTTTTAGAGAAAAACAGCAAGGCTTGGATTCCAATCAAATAATAAATTCTTACTAATATTCTTGCAATTTTATCTTTTAAAAAACAACTCTAATATTTGCCTCTAATAAAAAAAATTTAGTAATAATTGTAACCACAAAGTATGAAACATCAAAAGTTTATAAAACCCAGCATACTTCATCAAAATGATTCACAATTATTTAATAAAAATTAATATTTCTAAATAAATTCCATGCAAATAATTATATGAAAATATTGCAAATAAATAATAAAGTTAGAATAATACCATAAATATGGACCAATGGCTTCCTCCGTCGCCTTGGCTAAGAGGTTTAGCTACTCATATCAAAAACCTGATCAAAATGGCTTAATAGGTGTTTTTATTGATGAATATGGTGATAAAGAGAAGTTTGCAACGCTGTATAAGTGTTACAGCGTCACTGTTACAAAGCTCACAAATGTTGTTTATAAACGATACAAATGAACTGCAACAGAACAGCGACACAAGATTTCCGCTTTAAGCACTATTGAAGAACGACGCTTCAGAAGCGTCTGTTCTTCGTTCTTCGTCTTCTTCCTCTAAACAGCATCAACAGAAGCAGGAATTAATGGTAACTCTCTCTTCTCACCTCTAAACTCTCTCCTAAGGGTTTCTAACCCTTCTATGACAATAACCCAACTATATATAGCCTTTTGATTCCCTAGAAACTCGATCAAATTCGAGAATAATTCTCTTATTCCTCTCGTGCAGTTTGAACAATAATTCCATCTGTTGAACTTTGTATGCGTCTGTTAGCTATTCTATTGCTACCAAACTCTTCTCTGACTTGGACTCGACTAAATACATGGTTTTCCAGCGTAAAAATCCCCCAAATATCTCTCACAAATCTTTGAAACTCAAAACAGAACAACCGTGTCCAGTTAGGACTTTGAATGCTTCTCCCGGCCATACCAGCCCAAGTTAATCGATCCCATCAGTTGCATATGGCATGTTTAGCCTTAACAGGCTTGGCCCAATCGATTTCAGCAATTGAATCGCTTTGAAACTTCCTCAAAAATCCAAATCAGAATCATGCAGTACGTGAAGAACTTTTCCCGCCAAAATATAGTTTGGAAATTTGAATAATGAAAGGGGTGCCCCTAATCCAATTCGCTGGTGCCTTTAACCAATGGGTGTCTTTGGGGTGGCCCTTATCCAAAATGCGGGTGCCAAAATCGCTTTCTCCGGGATGTTTTTAGCACTTTTTCGGGATTCCTCCGGGGTACTTCCGGTACACTTCTGGGGTATTTCCGGTGCGCTTCTGGGGTATTTCCGGTGCGCTATCAACGGAGGTCCAAATGCCATATTTTTAGCTGATTTCGCCGCAAAACCTTATTTTTCCAAAAACACCTACAAATAAATAAAACACCATAATAATTACAAAAATGGGTATGAACACTATATACAATTGGGCTATATTAGACACATAAATGCGTCTATCACAATCACCAGACCACTTGGTGATTGGAAGAAATGATTTCTCCCTAAATCTTAGTTTTTATGTAGTAATTGAAGTTGGATTTAACCGCCCCAGCTCTGGGAACTCCAGAATGTAGGCATCCAGCAATTGGATTGAGGCCACCAAATAGCAATCCCTTCTCCTCCACTTTGCTTCCAGCAGTCATATTGAAATGACGCTTTCGCCTTTCGTGCTCCAAATGGACGTCTTCTTCTACTAACAGTATTCGTCTCTTACTTCTTAGATCCACTTTTCTCTTCAATTTCTCTTCATCACTAAAGTTGTCGTTTTTTTCAGACAGATAAATTTGCATTGCTAAAGCCAACATGCTTTTCAGACAGAGATGAAGAAATAAAAGCAAATAATGAGAAATAATCTGCCTCCAACACTTTTTCCCTTTTAAGCGACGTTTCTTCTTCTTTTGTTCCAAATGACTCCAAAGTACCTAAACACTCGAAAGCAAACATAAGATATATAATTTACAAGAAAACTTAGCAAAGAAAGCATAAACAATAGATAAATATTAAGGTGTTTTAGACACCTATAAGCTTTTATAAAAAAAAAAATCATCTTCTGCGAGGTCATAAAATTTCTTAACCCCTCATTCTTCTAATTCATCTAAGGAATTTGAGGAAATAGTAGTCAATGGGACTTTTAATCACTACGATACCTTTGTGGAATAAATCAATTGTAACACCTCGATTTATATCCCTTTCTACGAAAAGATCGATGCCTTAATGAAAGTTGTCAAAGAAAGAAACAAAGGGGATCAAAAGATTATATATAGATAGTAGTTTCACAAGATAATAACTAAGGGGTAAGGTAATAAGAACATACATGAAAAAAATAGACAAGGCAGTCATAAATGATGAATGTCAGCTTCAACATATAGATAACTCTTTTCCACCTTAACCACATTGAATCAGACCATTTTCCTCTAAGATTAGGTATACACATAATTGTAGCTTCTGAAAAATATTCGACTTTCAAGTCCTTTAGTACATGGCTTAAAAAAAGTAGTGTATGAAGTTAATACATAAGATTTGAAACATCACGGGAAAAAAAGTCATGTATGGACTCAATGTAACAACAACTGTACTATCTACTTTATAACATCACAAGGAAATTTAGTTACTTTGAGGAAAAATGTTTTCGTAACTCCAGCTAAAATAATCTCGAAAACCTGAAAAAACATTAAAAAAAAATTGTCACAACAAATAATCACATAAGAAGGAGTTTATGATTCACATAAAGCAATAGCGAAGAGCCAATCTGGTTAAACTATGATAAAGAAATACAAAAATTATTTCCATATTAAAACTCTTAAAAGAAGGAAAAGAAACAAAAATAATTGCAAGATAATAACCAACTTTTTGTTATCCCCACTTATAGTGAAGTATAGAATATAGTGAAAAAAAAAGGAAACCAAATAAATCGTTGAGACTAGATGGGTTCCCGACAAGCTTCTCCAGACATAATTGGGAACTAATTGGACCCCAAATAAAAGTATTAATTCAAAATATCTTTAAAAAAGAAAAGAAAACTATAAATCCAAAATTAAATGATACCTTTTTAATTCTAAAAATAAAAAATTCCCAAATAATTTCTGACCAATTGGTCCGAGTAACACATCCCATAAGATATTGTCCTAGTTGTCGACCAATAGACTCAAAATGCATTTACAAAAAGAATAAAATGGTTCATTTTTAAATGCTTTTCTCTCTACTAGGTAGGTATCTTGCAGATAACATTATAGTAGTCCCATGAGGAAACTCGCTCTTTAAAAATAATGAGGGTCTAGGAATAAAAAATTGACATGTTGAAGGTTTTCAAACTAAGTAAATTGGAAATTCATAACTAAGATTTTAAATGCTTTTGGTTTTATTAAATGTTTGTGCACATTAATTTATTAATATTTCAACTGTTTCAGTTACAATTTATGTTGAACAATATTTCTGGAGAATTCTTTATTCCTACTTGAAGATTACGGCCTCTACTTTCTTGCCTTTTTCATAATTTCTCAGGAAGTCCTTTTAAGAATAAAAATTTCTAGACATATTAAACCTCTTCTCTCACCTTTTTTAGACATGACTGTCTATTGTTTACAAAAACTATCTTAATAAATTGCAAAAGTATTATAAACATCATTGATCAATTTAGTTCTGCATCAGAGAAATTAGTAACCTTTAGCAAGTCAGAAGTGTTGTTTAGTAATAAAACTCTAGACATCATAGTATAATGACTACATTGGTGAAAATTGAAAAATAAACATAATGGACTTATATTTTGGAGCACCGTTATTCATAGACATATCAAAATTGAAAAAAATTTACACACTTATTCAGAAAATAGATCAGAGAGTTCAAAGATGGTTAGGTAAAACATTAGTTCAATCTCGTAAACTAGTGTTAAACAAATATATTTTTATCTAGTCTTAATATACCAAATTAGGTGCTTTGTCCTCCCCCAAATAAAAATACCTCATGGTACAAATGTAATCCAGAGAGACTTATGGTAGGGAAGAATAACAACGCACAAAATATTTTTATATGAAAAGTTAGGATTTCTGGTACAAACCAATAGAAATCGGAGGGTTGGGGTTTAAATAAGCGACCAAAATGAATAAAGCTATGATTACGAAACTAGACTAGAGATCGGCTACCCAGACAAACTTCTTATGGTCATCCATTCTAAAAGATGAATATTTAAGAAATTTTACAATGTTTCACGCTTTTTTTTTTGCTCAATCAATTTTTTTTATTAATCAATTATCAGGAAAAAATAAGTACAAGAGCCCAAAGGCATTATATCAAGATTATTTTTAAATCAATAAAGCCTATAATATGAGAGAGAAGGAGTCTCTATAATGAAAGTATTGCTTTCATTTATTTAATCCACCTCCCTCCTTTTCCAGTTTGTTTGCATTATAGTTAACTTCCTTGTAATTGTGCACAATCTCATAATTCTGTAGTTTAGCACATACCAAGTTCCATCTTGTTACTACAGGCCATGACAGATTGCTACTTTGTACTGCTAGTACTGCAACATGTGAATCAGTCTTGAAGCAAACCTGCAGAGGGTTATTTTGTATAGCCCACTCCCCTGCACACACCACAACCATTATTCTGCAAGGAAATTGGTAGCTAATCCAAGTCCTCCTGCCATTGCTATTAAAAATGCTCCCAAATGATTTCTTGCAATGAAACCATAACCTGCGGATCCTGGATTGCCTTTGGATGTTCCATCATAAAAAATTAGAATATTGGGAACTGATGGTAAAGTGAAGAAGATCTCTTTTAACCTGACATTGTAGGTATGCCTTTTAACCTGACATTGTAGGTCTGCCTGTACTTAATCCCAAAGAAGCTTAAAATTTGGAGATCATATTCTTCATTTTTCATGAACCCCTTTAGTTTGAATTCACATTCCCCTGTGAAAAATATTATTTTTCTTTTTATTGCTTCTATACGTTCCACTTCTTCATCAAACACCAGACTTTTGCTATGAAACCATATTTCCTTCAATGTGGTGAATGCTGCTATTAACCATAATTCCTTAATCACTGAGCTTTTATGTTTTGCTAGACCTAATATGTCATGAAAAAAACTTGGATTTCTGAACCTAAAGATGCAACCAATTCAACGCCAAAGGGAGATACTAAATTCACATTCCCATAGAACATGGTTTAGAGTTTCTTCACATTGTAAGAACATATAGCATATGGAAGCTATATTTCTTCCATTTTTCTTCAATTTGTCATTAGTGGCACATATTTCTCTTGCAATTTTCCATACAACACCTGATACTGTTGGGTGAACACCATCTTTCCATATTTGCTTGAAATCATTTCTGATAGGAAATTTGCTTATTATAAAATGAACAGTTGAAACTACACTAAAGTTACCTGATATTGTACAACTCCATATATTTTTTATCTGTTTGACCATCCACTATAGGCAAGTCTTGAGTATAAAAGAAGTACAACATTTCAGCTGGAATTTTCCACTCACCATTTATTAAAATTGAACTCACTTTTAGATGTTGATGTTGTTTTATGTACTAATTGTCAGGAAAAAGGCTACTCGGTCATTTTTTCTTAACCCAAGCATCATTCCATAGATCAATATCTTGACCATTCCCCTCTATCCATATTGAATTATTCTGCACATTTGTCATGACACTTCTCAGGCCAGACCATATGGAGGATTGTTTGTAGTAAGAAATTCACTCATCATTCTTCTTTTTAAATTTAGCTTGAAAGAACAAAGACCATTTTTCAGTTCCTTGCTGTACTTTCCAAAGTAATTTCATTAATAGAGATCTGTTAATAATTTCAAGTCTTCTTATACCCAATCCTCCTTCTTATAGTGGACATCAAACTTTGTCCCATTTACGAGTGACAGCTCTTCTAGTATTAGGATCTCCTGTCCATAAAAAGTTTCTAATGATTCTTTCATATTCAGATATAACTCTTCTTGGCCATCTACATATTGACATATTATAAAATGGGATGTTGCACAACACTGTTTTAATTAAGACAATTCTCTCCTGGAAAAAAAGCATTTTTCCTTTCCAACCTGCCCTTTGTATTTGCTTTACCACACTTCATACATGACTAGTTTTAACTCAGAATGTGAACAACATGACTCCTAAATATCTGTCAGGAAAAGTAGAAAGTTTCATATCACATTCACTTGCAATTATTTATTTTCTAGCCAATGAAGTTCCATCTACTAATATCTTGATTTTTCCTGCACTAATCATTTGACCTGAGGATTTTTGATAATTATCTAAAGTCTTCATCAATATTCTTATATTTCTTAGATCACCATTGCAGAATAGAAACATATCATCTGCAAAGAAGATATGAGTTGTACAAATCCCATTTCTTTTTACCATTGGTATCAACTTCTTTTCCACCAGCATTCTAGATATAGCTTTACTGGGGACATCTTATGATATGATAAACAATATTGGAGATCCTTGTCTGAGTCCTCTACTCACTTAGAAGTATCCTTCTGGTCCATCATTAACTAATATTGAGATTCTTACAGATGAGAATAAAGTCTTCAACCAGCATATACTTTTTTCAGAGAAACCAATTCTTTTCATGACTTCAAAGAGAAATTCCCAACTTAAA
The DNA here is from genome assembly GCF_003573695.1 of Papaver somniferum. Taxonomy (NCBI): domain Eukaryota; kingdom Viridiplantae; phylum Streptophyta; class Magnoliopsida; order Ranunculales; family Papaveraceae; genus Papaver; species Papaver somniferum. Next base: position 4,728,175 of record NW_020651082.1, on the reverse strand, counting down.
GAATCAAATGCTTGAGAAATATCTATCTTCATAGCTACATTACCACCTTTTCTAGTTGTTTTTATTTCATTTACCATTTCAGAAGCTAGCACTATTTGCTTCTGGATGGTTCTAACTTTAATAAAGGCTCCTTGTTGAGGGGAGATGATTTTACTCAAAATGTTGATAATTCTCATTTCCAAAATCTTGGTGAAGATCTTAAAGAAGAAGTTTGAAAGACCAATTGGCCTGAATTGGTTTGGCTTTTTTGCATTCTTTACCTTGGAGATTAAGACCAAAAATTTTGAATTTAATTCATTGGCAATATAACCTCTTCTCCAGCAATTTGGATGGCTAGTATAATATCATTGCCTAATATATCCCAGAATTGTCTATAAAACCATCCACCAAATCCATCTGGACCAGGAAAGCTATCGGGATCTAAATCTTGAACTGCTGCTTTTCAGATGCATAAGGAATTGTATCTATTAGTTGTCTATCTCCATTGTTCAAAGTCTCAGGAATTACATTCATTAATTCTTTAGACATTTGTATTTCCTAGAATGAAAACTTGGATTTAAAGAAATGAACAAGTACCTCAGAAATTTCTTTTTGTGTAGCTACCAAGATTCCACTTTCATTTTCAATTTCATTAATTGAGTTTTGAGCATTTCTTACTTCATGTTGGTATGAAAGAATCTTGTATTAGATGCTCCTTCTTTCAACCACTTAACTCTTGATTTTTGATGGAGAGTCTCTCTTCGTTGTTTTGATAATAATTCCTGAATACCCCTTGATTTTACCAAATTGTTTAGTAAAACAATGTCCTCAGGATTTCTATTCGATTGAAGAGCAGCATCCATTACATTCTTATCATCTTGAATTAGTTTTGTATTTACATCTCCAAATATCTCCCAGTTTCACTTTTTTAGTATTATCTTCAAATTCTTAAGTTTATTCATGATTATAAAGATAGGAGTACCCACCACTTCTTGACTCCAAGCTGTCTCAACTACTTGTTTGAATGAAGAGTGAGTGGTCCAGACTTTGAATGCTCTGAATGGAATGTTAAGGGGTTTAGGAAAAGTTTTACTAGCACCACATAAATGTCCATGATCTGACACTCCTCTAGTACCAACTTTAAATTCCCAGTTTGGGTATAAGTCTAGCCACTTATCATTATAAAATGCTCTATCCAAGTTGCAAAGAATTCTTTTAACTCCATCTCTATTGTTACACCATGAGTTTTCTACGCCACTTTTTGGTGCATTTATTAGACCATGGGAATTAATCCAGTTATTAAAATCAACCATTGCTTTTCTTAATGGTGATCTGCCTCCTTTATTTTCATCCATTGTTAAAACAGTATTGAAATCACCAATTATTAGCCAGGGAAGGTTATAAGAATTTATTACCTCCAATTCCTGCCATAGTAGTTTCCTATCCAGTGAAACATTTGCACCATGAACACAAGTAATTAAAATTCCCTCCACATTAACAGTTATAGCTTGTCTTGTAATAGAAACTACTTGAGGATCATCAATGGAAGAATTCCAGAGCAGCCATATGTTACTTTTTTCCTCATTAGAACTATTGTGTATAATACTACATTTCATCCCAGCTGATCTTAGTATTTTTTTTTACTTTGAAGAAACTTTAACTTTTGGTTCCACTAACCAAACTAAAGAAGGCTAAAAATTTTAACTAAACTTTGGATTTTATCTTCGGCATTAAGTCTCCTTATGCCTCTGACATTCTAGCAAAATACTCTCATTTAGAGGAAGGTTTTGGAAGAGTATGACTCTTCCTGCCAGTATCAACTTTTTTTGCTGCCTGCTTTCTGGTGATTACTTTTGGTGGCTCATATTTTTTGGGGATCTCCAAAATAACCTCCTTAACTGCTGGTACAATTTTAACAACATTGGTATTGGAAGAAGGAGTACCAGCTTCAAGCATCCTACTCACATCTAGAATTGAAATCTCCTTTAATGAATCAAGGGAATTTTATAATTCTTTTGATACCTCAAATCTCTCTGATGGAATTTCACCCTCTTCTAAAACTTGTTCATATACTAGATATGGAGTGGATATAATTTTCTCAACAGGACCATCTTCTTTATCTGGCAAAAAAATGTCAAAACCAATAGGTATAGAAGCATCTTCCTTATTCTTATTTCTTCTTATACTTCTGCTACCTTCTTTATTTTCAGTTTCTTGCAACTTTTCTTTTTGATTCATTTCTTTCTTTTTGATTCTGCACTCCGCTACATAATGACCAATGACCTTGCAATAATTACAGAATTTAGGAACCTTGGGCATTTGAACTCTTTGAAAGAATCCTCCATATTTGGTCTTAACACAAACCTTCTCTGGAATGGATTTGTTGAGATCAACTTCAACCAATACACTTGCATAGTATCCAATTTTCCTTTGCAGAGTTACATCATCCACTTTAACCAGTCTGCCTAGAGCTCTACCAATTTCCAGTAGAATTTTCTCTTTCCAGTATTCAATGCTTAATCCTGGTAAATGAAACCATACAAAAGTTGTTGAAGATTTTTGATTAGCGGGCTTAAATTTAGGTTCCCAGTTGCGCATCTTAACCCTTTGAGTTTCAACTTCCCAGTAACCAAACCATACATGAGTTTTATCTTCAACATTTTCTAGCTTGATCACAAAATATCCCTTACCCAGTGGAATTAATTGACAATCTCCATTGAGACTTCAGAGATTTGTCAGCAGTTTCCAAAGAAATTTTTTGAAAGTCCAATCTTCCAATTAAGATAAATCTCTATTCATCAATACAATTATCAATATCTTTATACAGACCTCAGGTTCATCACCTTTAATCTCATCACCAAATTTACTACTAGTTTCAATTCAGGATCCTAGTTTTCAGATCCAAATTTTTTTTCTATTGCACCATTGACAGGTGATGCCATTTCCCCCAGATTCAGACAGATTAAAAGAAGAATAAAGATAAAAATTTATGAAGATTTACGCCATTCATTAAGTATAAGATCGAAATCACCTGAATTCTCCTGAATTAAATGAAGCAGGAGAAAAAAAATTCGACTGAGTTGATCGCCCGATCCTCAGACACTCTCTTTCCTCAACTCACTGATTTCTCCGAAATATCTACCCTCATAGCTAAATTACCACCTCTTCTAGTTGTTTTCATTTTATTTACCATTTCAGAGGCTAGCACTATTTGCTCCTGGATGGTTCTGCCTTTAATAAAGGCTCCTTATTGAGGGGAGACGATTTTACACAAAATGCTTACATTTTTTCACGCTAAAAAAACATTATAATGAGTCTTAGATATATAGGTATATTTTGCAACGAGTATCTATCATCCATAAGTATAATTGCTGCGAGGTAGGTTATGGTAATTCAATTAATATATGGTCCAATATTTGTAACATCTTACTGTGATATAAATCATGATTCTTTAACACTTTTTCTTGGTATTACAAAATCATAAATAAAGAAGTAGAATGTTGGTAAAGTTAAAAGTAACTTTCCTGCTAATATAACCGATATGATTATAGGGATAAAAATCTTTAATAATAACATTGGCATGCTTAAGCACAATAAATTGAGATGTCTGCTTACTAGTACCGGAGAATTCAATGTGAAATCATGATACGAAAAAAATGCACAATCCTATTGTTAGTTCATCAACTTAGATTACTGTAACCTTTTGGAAAATTTTCAGGAAACTGCAAGTATCTCAAATGAATTAAGATTTTCTTATGGAACTGCATACTCAATGCATTAACAGATAAGAAAAAGTTATGAAATTATGTTCATAATATAGATATGCATTGTATATTCAGCAATAACTCTTTTGAGTCCCTGAAAAATCTATTTTTTTGAATGTCCATTTACTATAACAGTTTGTATTTTACCTCTCCTTTGACAGGTTCAAGTCCAATTGTAGATTCAGATTCCCTTTTCTAGAATTATACTCAAATTGGATTGCCCGAAAAAGCAATAACAATATAATTTAGATTGTATTGTATTTACTAAATGTTGGATGATTTGGAAGAAAAGGTACATGTGAAATTTTCCAAAACAAGTCAAATTCCAGTTTGCAGGTTGTTCCAGTAGTCCAAAACATTCATCATAGTGAACATGCACAATTATGTAAGGTTCAACTGAAATTGGTCAAAAAACCATTGGACAATCTATAATAAAGACCAAAACAAAGCAACAACGGAAAGCTTCACCAGAAAATCAACTTGATGCAGGATTTGGACTCATGTTCCGTTTTGATACTGGTACAACTATCAAAGATAGATTTGGGACCTCTTTGCAACCAATTTTAAAGAGGCAGAAGCTCTGATCTTGCTGGAATATCATTATAGAGATCTATATGTATCGATTGTATAAGAAATTTTCCATACAGTTTCACTAGAGAAAAGTTGGCTGTGTACTAGATACCCTCTCATTTTCATTTAATCCTACATATGAAGTTTAATTAAATCATTAATGATGGAATAACTTATTTGTAATGAGAAGACAATGGTGCAACTTATGGGTCGATGGTTTTGATTTAGTTTTCGCTTTATATCTCATGAAATCAATTATGTCGATCATGATTTTCTTCGTCCGACTTTGCAAAATCAATTTGAAGATGCTTTGAGATATTATGCATTTTGTTTATTAAAATATTGATCCAAAATTCGAGGGACAATGGATGAGAATCTTATACTAGTGAATTTATTTTGTGACACACGATCGGTATATATGTTGAACATAAAACAAATGTTAAGTTCCTGAGTTCCTATTCTATCCGCTTCTGAAAATAAAGTACTAAGATTTGGTTCAAAAAACATTATTACCGTATTTTGGTAAACGTGATCTTTTTTTCAAACAAAAAGGGAAAAATCAAACACTTATAACATTTAGTTTCTCAATATTAAAAAAATCAACCAACTAGGTAGGTCATTTCTCCGCAACCTACGATTATTACTAGATCTGACTTCTTTTGTCAATAAATCAACGAATAACCTCTCTAGGCATATGTGCGCATTTCAATACTCTAAAATGTTTCAACAACCGGACATCATGTCATCACATTATAGCAATTGGAAAATAAACTTGGTTGACATTGGTAAATATGTATATAGTAGATATCAATAAATCAGGAGTAGAGAAATATTATTCATTATTGTTGTTAAGTGTACGCTTTTCAATAGGTCTTCACACACTAAATTATTTTGAGGATTATTCTATGTGTACTCTAATTTATGATTGGAATGCTGTAATTGGTATGTTAGCTCAATCTTTGGAGCTCGCTGTTTTGTGAGGTTTCATTTTGTATCCTAATTTTCCATTTACAAAATAAAATAATAATAAAGAAGTTATTCATCGACAACCAGATAAAAACTAATAGATTTACGAGTTCAAGTTTTGGCGGGAAATAAAACGTATCTCCCCCGATTTCCAATTATCAGACTAATTTTTTTTTTAATAAACGCGTCCCACAATTCTTATAACCCTATTCCAAACCTACAAAACGCATTCCTTCACAAGTATGGTTTCTCGTATTAAAACCCCTTTCGATCAACTTCAGTAATCTCTAACTAGAAACAGGTCTTTTTCCATCTTTTTGATTTCCCCTCAAAGCGTCACGCACAATACCCCTTTCTTAGATAAATTGCAAAAATATACTAAATATCATTGATTAATTTAATTTAGCATAACAAACTAGTAAACTTTAGCAAGTCAGGAGTGTTTTTTAGTAGTAAAATTCATTCTAAATATCAGAGAATAATGATTTGATTGGTGAAAATCGAAAGCATAAACATAAATGAGTCATATTTTGGAGCACCACTATTCATAGAAATATCAAAATATAAAACTTTTCATACAATTATTCAGAAAATGGATCGGAGAGTTCAAACATAGCAAGGTAAAATATTAGTTCAATCTCGTAAACTAATGTTAAACAAATATGTCTATCTAGTCTTTCAATATACCTAATGAGGTGTTTTCTTCTCAAAAAAATAAAAAATCACTCATAAAATAAATGTAATATATGGAGACTTATGTAGGGGAGGAGTAGCACTGCGAAATGTGTTTATATGAAAAGTTAGAATTTTTGTTGCAAACCAATAGAAATAGGACGATTGGGGTTTAAAGAAGATACCAAAATGAATAAATCTACAATTGCAAAACTAGCCTAGAGATCGGCTACCCAGCCAAAATCCTTATGGTCATCCATTAAAAGATAAGCATTTAAGGAATTTAATATTGTTTCATGCTTAAAAATAACATTATAATGAATCTTGGATGTAGAAGTGTATTTTGGAAGGAGTACATCATCAAAAGTAAAACTTCTCGGAGGTAGGTTATGGTAATTCAATTAATATATGGTCTGGCGTTTGTAGTTTAACATCTTACTATAGTATAAATCATAATTCTTTAACACTTGTGCCTAAGATTATAAACTTAGAAACAAAGAAGTGGAATGCTAAAAAAGTTTAAAACAACTTTCCTGCCAATATAGCTAATATGATTGTACAGATCAAAATCATTATTAATAACACTGGCATGCTTAAGCATGATAGTTTAAGATGGTTACTATTACTGTGGATTTCAATATGAAATCATTATATGAAAAAATGCACAATCGTACTGCTAGTTCATCAACTCATATTACTGCAACCTTTTGGAAGGTTGAGATTTTCTTATGGAAATGCACAATGCATAAACAGATAAGAAAAATTTAAGGAAATATGTTAATAATATAGATACACATTGTTTATTTTGAAATAACCCTTTTGAATCCCCGAAAAATCTATTCTTTTGACTGTTCATTTACTAAAATATTTTGGTTGCTATGTCCTCTAACAGGTTCAAGTCCAATTGTAAATTCAATTTTTTTATTTTTTTTTTGGAATTCTAATTAAATCGGATTACACGAACAATCAATAACAATATAATTAAGATTGTAGCTACTAAATGTTGGATGATTTGGAAGAAAAGGCGTACGAGAAATTTTCTAGAACAAATCAAATTCCAGTTTACAGGTTTTTTTAGCAGTCCAAAGACATTTATAATACTGGACATGCAAAATTATGGAAGATTCAATTGACATTGGTCAAAGAACTATTGAAAAATCCATATTAAAGGCCTACAAAACAAGAGCGGAAAGCTCTACCACAAAATCAACTGAAATAAAATTTCGATGCTTGTTGTATTGATGCTGATATACAAGTATAGGATTTGGAGTAACGCTTCGTTCTGATACTAGTGCAACTCTCCAAGCTAGATATGGGCCCTCTTTGGAACCAATCTTGAAGAGGCATAACCTTTGAGTTTGCTAGAATATTTTTCTAGAGATTTATATGTATTGATTGTACAAGAAATTGTCCATACAGTTTTACTAAAGAAAAAGTTTGTGGTGTACTAGATATCCTCTCATTTTTATTTAGTCCTTCTGTGAAGTTAATTAAATCATTAAGAATAGAATAACTTATGTGCAACGAGAAGGCACCGATGTAACTTATGAGTCGATGGCTAGTTTTGAGTTAGTTTTCACTTTACATCTCGTGAAATCAATTATGCCGATCATGATTTTCTTTGTCCGACTTTGCAAAATCAATTTCAAGATGTTTTGAAATGTTATGCATTTTGTTTAATAAAAAAATTGATTCAAAATTCGAGCGACAATGGAGGGGAATATACAGTAGTAAATATATTTTGCGACAAATAATCGGTATATGTATTGAACATAAAACAAAAGTTAAGTTCCTGAGTTTCAGATATTCTGCCCATTCTATTGCTTCTAAAATAAAGTACTAAGTTTTGGTAAACAAGATCTTTTTTTGAATAGAAAAGTAAATTTCATCGATAAAAACCAAATACTTATAACATTAATTATTTTTTTCTACTAAGAGAACTCAAGCAAGTCATTTCTCCACAACCTATGATTATTATCAGACCTAGCTTCTTTTGCCAGTAATATGCCACTTCATTAACCTCTCAAGGCACATGTGCCCATTTCCATACTCTAAAATGTCTCTAACAACAACCAGTTAAGAAGACCATGTTATCACCTTATAGAAATTGGCAAATAAATTTGGTTGTCATTAGTAAATACGTATGTCGTAGATATCAATAAGTCAGGATTAGAAGTATTATTCATCGACGGCTACATAAAAATTTTTGGCGGGAAACTTATATCCCCTGATTTCCGATTACCAGACTAAATATTGTTTTTCAATAACACGTCGCCCAATTCTTACACCCTAATTCCAAACCTTTAAAACGCATCCTCTCACAATTATCATCTTTCATGTTAAAACGCCTCAACTGCAGTTAGACAACCGACCCTTTTCCATCTTCTTGGTTTCCCGATGAACCCTTTCTTAGTTCTGCTTCTGATAACCCCAAAAGTTTCTTGTCTATTTGATTTCCTGACGAACCCCTTTTGTAGTTCTGCTTCTGATAACCCGAAAAGCTTATTCTTTTATCTGTTTCATTCACTTAACCATAAGCGTAGTTGGAAAAAATTCACAAAAACAATGGTTGATGTTATTGGTTCTTGTAAACAAGTATGTATCAGTTATAGGGTCTATGTTTGTTGATGTAAACTTTGGTTTTAATTATTGTTTGAAATTCTAATTTGAACTTCTGAATCCTGGAGTTTGTTTATCGATGTAAATTTCGTTTTTTTATATTATTTGAGATTCTAATTTAATCTATTTTGAGGTAATAATTCACCTAGCATTTTTAGGGGTCACCCAAAAAGAATTAGGGGCCAACAATAAGACAAAATAGGGTGATCCAAACGTAAACTGAAGCTAGCCCTTATCTCGCATATTTCGTAATGAAAAAATTGCTCTTTCACAGTCGGTAGTTAATACTACAATCGGTAGTAAAGTGTGTTACTTTAACCTCCGAACATACTCAATTTTTGAATTTTGGTACTACCATAATCGGTAGTAAATTTAACTTCAGAATGTATATTGGCGCCAAAATGAGATTTTGCCAAAATCCTAAAATTTCGAACTTTGGTACTACCATAATCGGTGGTAAAGTGTGTTACTTTAACCTCCGAATATACTTAATGTTTGAATTTTGGTACTACCATAATCCGTAGTAAATTTAACTTCCGAATGTATATTAGTCCCAAAATGAGATTTTGCCAAAATTCTAAAGTTTTCAAACTTTTGTACTACCATAATCGATAGTAAAGTGTATTACTTTAACCTCCGAATATACTCAATTTTCGAATGTTAGTACTACCATAATCGGTAATAAATATAACTTCCGAATGTATATTGGCCCTAAAATGTGATTTTGCCAAAATTCTAAAATTTTCGAACTTTGGTACTACCATAATCTGTTGTAAAGTGTGTTACTTTAACCTCCGAGTATACTCAATTTTTGAATTTTAGTACTACCATAATCGGTAGTAAATTTAACTTCCGAATGTATATTGGCCCCAAAATATGATTTTACCAAAATCTTAAAATTTTCGAACTTTGGTACTACTATAATCGGTAGTAAAGTGTGTTACTTTAACCTCCGAATATACTCAATTTTTGAATTTTAGTACTACAATAATCGGTAGTAAATTTAACTTCCGAATTTATATTGACCCCAAAATGTGATTTTGCCAAAATCCTAAAATTTTCGAACTTTGGTAATACCATAATCGGTAGTAAAGTTTGTTACTTTAACCTCCAAACATACTCAATTTTTGAATTTTGGTACTACCATAATCGGTAGTAAATTTAACTTCCGAATGCATATTGGCGCCAAAATGAGATTTTTCCAAAATTCTAAAATTTTCGAACTTTGGTACTACCATAATCGGTAGTAAAGTGTGTTACTTTAACCTCCGAATATACTCAATTTTTGAATTTCGGTACTACCATAATCGGTAGTAAATTTAACTTCTGAATGTATATTGGTCCCAAAATGAGATTTTGCCAAAATTCTAAAGTTTTCAAACTTTTGTACTACCATAATCGATAGTAAAGTGTATTACTTTAACCTCCTAATATACTCAATTTTCGAATTTTAGTACTACCATAATCGGTAGTAAATGTAATTTCCGAATGTATATCGGCCCCAAAATGTGATTTTGCCAAAATCCTAAAATTTTCGAACTCTGGTACTACCATAATCTGTTGTAAAGTGTGTTACTTTAACCTCCGACTATACTCAATTTTTGAATTTTAGTACTACCATAATCGGTAGTAAATTTAACTTCCGAATGTATATTGGCCACAAAATATGATTTTGCCAAAATCTTAAAATTTTCGAACTTTGGTACTACTATAATCGGTAGTAAAGTGTGTTACTTTAACCTCCGAATATACTCAATTTTTGAATTTTAGTACTACCATAATCGGTAGTAAATTTAACTTCTGAATGTATATTGAACCCAAAATGTGATTTTGCCAAAATCCTAAAATTTCGAACTTTGGTACTACCATAATTGGTAGTAAAATGTGTTACTTTAACCTCCGAATATACTCAATTTTTGAATTTTGGTACTACCATAATCTGTAGTAGATTTAACTTCGGAATGTATATTGGCGCCAAAATGAGATTTTGCCAAAATCCTAAAATTTTTGAACTTTGGTACTACCATAATCGGTAGTAAAGTGTGTTACTTTAACCTCCGAATATACTCAATTTTTGAATATTGGTACTACCATAATCGGTAGTAAATTTAACTTTCGAATGTATATTGGTCCCAAAATGAGATTTTTCCAAAATTCTAAAGTTTTCGAACTTTTGTACTACCATAATCGGTAGTAAAGTGTATTACTTTAAACTCCGAATATACTCAATTTTCTAATTTTGGTACTACCATAATCGGTAGTAAATTTAACTTCCGAATGTATATTGGCCCCAAAATGTGATTTTGCCAAAATCCTAAAATTTTCGAACTTTAGTACTACCATAATCAGTAGTAAAGTATGTTATTTTAACCTCCGAATATAGTCAATTTTCGAATTTTAGGACTACCATAATCTGGTGTAAATTGTGTTAATAAGTGATGCTTATTATATACTGATTGTGTTCATGGCCCCAAATTCAAAACTTAATAAAATTTCGAAATTTTCTACTTTCACAATCGGTAGTAAATGGTGTTCTTTATCTACCGATTGTGTGTAACTTTTAGTACAGACAAATTGAATATTTTTAATCAATAATAGGTGAATAAGGTATATTATTATTCGCCGATTATGTTTCTGCTACCGTAAATCCTAAAACATCAACCATGATCGGTATGTAAAATAAATTGTTATCTACCGATTATTTTTCTGCTACTGGAAATCCAAGAACATCAACCATAATCGGTAGGTAAAATAGATTGTTACCTACCGATTATGTTTCTGCTAATGTAGTTCCAAGAAAAATTTCGGATCAAATTTTTGATTTCAATTAATCAAATCCTAATTTTGGATCACAACTACTATCATTTATTCGTCTTGTTCGTTTATCTCCTTTTTCTTTTTTTTTTTGATGTTCTAAGTTTCAATTTTAAAGTTAATGAATTTTAAACAATCAATCGTAAAATTTGTTTGTCGGATGATCTTTGGTTTCAATCAAAATTAAAACGATGAAAAAAAATTCAATGGGTAGAAAATAAAAGAAGAAGAAAAATGATATAATTACGAAAATAAAGGATATAAGTTTAGATTTAATATAAATGTGAAAGACAATATAGACAATTCTCTATTTTTGAGACACCTTTTAACTTTTCTCAATGGTTGAGAATAACTAAATGTCGTTAACTACTTTTGAGTGGCCTCTAGAAATACTAGGTTAAATAATCATAGTATATTAATTAAAAGAGTTCTATTGTTTTGTTGTTTTTTTTTTGGCAGCGATTGAGAGAGAGAGAGAGCGAGATCGGGGGTTAGGGTTCTTCTTTAGCTGCTGATTGAAGGAGAAAGAGATAGGGGGTTAGGGTTCTTCTGTTAGCTGCTGATTGAAGGGGAAAGAAATCGGGGGTTAGGGTTCTTCTGTTAGCTGCTGATTGAAGGAGAAACAGATCGGGGGTTAGGGTTCTTCTGTTAGCTGCTGATCGACAGATTGGGGGTTAGGGTTCTTCTGGTTGCTGCTATTGTGAGACAGAGGTTTCGGGTTTGGGGTTCATTTGTTAGGTGCTGATTAAAAGAGAAAGAGATGGCGGCAAGAGCAATCGTGAAAAAGATTTATGTGAATCCTCAAGCATTATCGATGATTCGTCGTGTTTTTTTTGTATCCCCTGAAATATATAGAACAGCTAATATACGGTTTTGCTCTGAAATGGTAAAAGCGGATGGAACAACTGTTAAACCTTCGTCTTTAGTCAATGAAACCATACCAACAAAAGATGTTGGTGATAACCTTAATAAGGTAAAGACGGCGGCAGTGGTTTTTGATGCTGGCTGGAAAACACAAATTCTTGAAGAGATTGAGGAAACTGGTTTGAAACTGCTCCAACTGCTCCAAAAGTTCTGCAAGGACCGTGAAGAAGAAGAGGACTCAAACGAAAAATTGATGAATTATATGAAACCCATATATAAGTTGTGGAGTAAAAAGATTGAAGAGGAGGAGCGGAAACTTCTACAAGAGGGATGGACACACTTGAGAGATTCATTAATTGGTACAGGATTGGAAACGTGTCATTCTGGATTACTATTATCTATCCAGCACCACCATGGGTCAGGAGGTGAAGAAATTATTAAATTTGCAACTGCTTCACCTCAGAGGGGGTTAATTGATGTTAGGAGATTAACATTGCAGCGTCCAGGTCCGTATGGATTACCAAGACAAGTAGTGAAGCGTGTGGTATGCATTACCACCAAGAATGCATTTCTCTTGTATAATCCTATCACTGGTGATACATCACCTTGGATTGAAACTACCACCACTCGGAGAGTATATGGAGGAAAAGCTAGGCGCCAAGTTGAGTCCATCGCTTTAGGATTTGATAGCCGAGTTGGGCGAAATTGTCATAAAGTCGTATGCATATCAAGGAATGTGAATAAAAGGTCTACTCCTGAAACTGAATTTCTGGTTGTGGAGGTGTTGACTGTTCGGGATTGTACATGGGCTAACGGTGAACATGAATGGAGAAAATTGGAGTCTGTCCCACACTCGATTATTATGGGAGAGAGGTTTGTGTTGGAAGATGGTCCTCTCTATTTGGATGGTAAGATATATTGGCGATGTAATTACGAGAGATCAAATGAATCTATTCTTGAATTTGATATTAAAAATGAAGTCTTTATTGTTCTTCCAATATTTACATTTTGCATTCAAGAGTTCATGGATTCTTCAAAGCATATCTGGTCGATGCTGATGGAAGTTGATGGGAAATTAGCTATAATGAAGGGTACATCAGATCACGAAACTTCTTCTTTATGGATACGTCAATGTCCGCCTGGTAGTTTGGGTGTGCTCAAATGGACGAAAGAGAAGGTCCCAATGCCATTTTCTTACACATCTCCAGGTTTTTCCATTGAAGCACTTAGAAAGACAGATTTCATCTTCATACAATCACGTCGTCGCATTTTCTACTATAATAGGAAGACAAAGGTATCACTGTCCATAAGGATTCCGGCTTCGCCCATCCGTGACCACTTTGATTGGGGAAGGATGATACAATTGTAGGTTCGGCTAGAAGTCCTTGAAGCTGTGGTTAATGTGCTGGATGAATGATGTTTGACATCGTTTATTTCAATTTTTACTCTAAGTTATCAAGTCATTCAGGTTCGAATGTGTCATAATAAATGTTTGACATCGTTTATTTCAATTTTTACTCTGAGTTAGAATTCCTCAAACAAGGAAAAAGGGAAAGGGAAACTAGGGAATTTATACCGAAGAAAAAATCAGTCTATTCTGGATAAGGGTTAAAATTACCAAATAATAAAACGATAATATAATTAATATAAACTGGAGTAACAACATATGATCAATAATAAGATAAATAATAAGACGATAATATGATCAATATAAACTGGAATAACAACATATTTTGTTAGGAATGTAATTGACTAAGATAACAAAAGAATTTAGATCCATTAAAAAGCAACTCGTCGGATTGGGATATACATTTACTGGGAGCTAGTGAATAAGATAAAATAGCGTCACTTTGAAGTAGATTACAAAACCACTTGTCATGTATTTTTAATAATGGCTAATATGCCTTTACTTAATTAAGACCGACCTTATTTTATTAGGATCAATCTTATTTAACTAGGATTTAGGAGAAGTAATAATTAATTTACTTGTTTTTTTTTTTACATTTTTCTATTTTCTTATTTTTTTGTGACTTTTATTTAGTTAAATAGTCTTCATGGTGCTAAGATATCGACCATGACGTCCATTCTGGTGTCGTCAAGGTATTGTTGTGTGGTTGTAAAAGTCATCAAGGTTGAAACTTCACACCATTACGACTTTTTAAGCATTAATTTTTTAAGAAAAATCATAAAAAGTTGTTAGATTTCAAATTTAGGACCATAACGACTATTAATGAAAAATGTGATCTATTTTTTATTTGAAGTACGGAAAGAATTGTCATGGTCCTAAGATATCAATCATGACGATTATTCTTGTGTCGTCATGGAATTGTGGTTATACCATAATACTGTCGCCAAACTTGGACGCAGGAAAACTTGTGTTTCGCAGTTCTTAAGTGCAATGCATATGTATTAGGAGACGTGCTTCCTAAAAACTCGATGATTTGCAAAGATATTTTTGGTGGAAGAAAAAAAAATGTAATAAAGGAATTTATTTAAAAGCCCGCCTAAGCAAAGCTATCGGTGATATGGGTATTAAAAATCCACATAAATTCAATCTAACTATGCCAATTATACTTGCTTGGCATTTGATTGAAAACGTAGACAAACTTTGGCGTCAAGTTCTCAAATGTAAACATACTACGGTAAAACTGAACCCTCGAATATAAGAAAAATCGGTCAAATCTTGGGTATGGACTAGTATATGTAGAGCTTTAGATAAAATTAGAGAAAATTATTTTTCGGAAATACACAATGAAAATGATATATAAATCTGGAAAGATTAATGGCTCCCTAATGGCACTCATCCCAAACCAAAACATGATAATTGTACTCATCTAGTTTCTTAAGTTTCAGACACCATTGATAATCTAGGTAAATAAATTTTAACCTTATATAAAATCTGTTTGACGATAACAAAATTCAAGGTATAAAAAGATTAGAATCATAAAGAAATGTTAATAAAAAAGACAGTAGAAAATGGTTAGGTATTAGAGATGGTTATGGTTTTGTTGAACCGGTCTACAATTACCTTTATAACCGAAATCATGTTAGTAATACATTTGATTGGATTTCTATTTGGAAGCTTAATATAATTCTTATAGTCAAAGTTTTTCTAAGGAAAAATTTGAGTGATTGTCTTCATATCAGAGGAAGTTATAGGAAATATACTCTCATTGATATTCAATGTTTTTATGTAATAGCATGATAGATGAAACTGTTGATCATTTGTTTACTAAATGCATTTTATTTTTTAGAAACCATTTGGAGGTGATTATCCTTGTCTAACATATTTTATGTTGCCGCAAACTTGAAATATAAAGACTGGTATTGATATTGGTTGAAAGATAACATCAACATGAACTGTTATTCTTACATGCTTTGGTATATACATGCAAATTAGTTTTAGAAAATATTCAACCTAGACCTAAAGATTTAATTGTGTTCATTAGAAAATACGTTACTCGGTTCATAAAAATCAAACGAACAAACCTATGATTTTTAAAAACCTTCTGCTTGTCATAGTAAACATCTAAATTGTAACTCTGAAAGTAATAGTACTCTGCAGGATATAAATTATATCTTCTTTGATGTGTCTTTTCAGAAGAAGTCTAATAAATTTGCTTATGTTATTATTAAGACGAATAACTTAGAAGTTGTATATGATTTTCCAAGAGAAACATGTTGGTGCACCGATGCAGAGAAAGTAGAATCCATAGCTTACAGAGTAGCTATCAAGTGGTCGCAACGTCTCAGAAATGAAAGAATAGTCTCTCAGTGACAATCATAATGTCGTACACATTATAAAATTTTAGCTAATAGGTTGCGACCTTTTTTGGACCGCATTACTAGTCCTTGTCAACATGCTTTTGTTCCTAATTATTCTATTTTTGATGTTATTCCATTAAAATTTGAAATTTTTCACTCTTTTTTTTTAAAAAAATAAGGGTTTAATTGAGTGGCCAACTTTGAGATTGGATTGCAACAAGGACTATGATAGGATAAACTGGAATTCCTTATTAATTATATTAAAATGTCTTTGTTTCAGTTCACAATGGATCAGGTGGGTTTCTGAATGTATCAAAACAGTTTCTTTTGAAATTTTAGTTAATGGGTCTACTAGTCCACCCATTCTTCCTAGCAATGGTATTAGATATGAGAATAATTTATCCTCTATATGTTTATATTATGTCTTGAAACCTTATATCTATCTTAAACTATAGAGGTTTTAAGATGGGATATCTCAATCCTGGTATTAGATATGCGAATAATTTATCCTTTATATGTTTATATTAGGTCTTGAAGCCTTACCTCTATCTTAAATTACAGAGGTGTTAAGATGGGATATCTCAATTCTTTTTCGTGGCAGCCTTCCCCTTCTAAAAATTACTCATTGATTCTATCTATACGTATGATAACATCATCTATTTGCAGGGTACTAAGTCTAATGCCGAGAATTTAACTTCTATTTTGCATAACTATTCTCAGTCATCTGGTCAACTTATAGATCATGCTAAATCTATCCTTATGTTAAATCCCAATATCTATAATAGCCTCATTGAGCATTTTACTAACTGCCTTAAGGTTAAATATCAAGTTAACTCTATTAAATATTTAGGAGTACCAGTTCAATTGGGTAGTCACTTGATAGACACATTAATGTGTCTAATATGTCTCAATTGTATGTATTGTTAGTGCTCGATTTTGTATTTATTGTGTTATTTTATGTCTTTGTAGGTATTTATAGACAAATAAGCCCTTGCGGCGAAATGGGCTCGAAAAGTAGTGTTTTACACCCCGGAGAAAATTACTAAAGGCACCCCATAAATGCGCTAAAAACACCCGGAGGAGTTGTTAAAAGCATCCATAAAAATTACTATTTCCACCCCAAAAATTACTATTTCCACCCTAATTGCTAAAGGGACCCCCATTTCTTTTAGGGGGATACCCTTCATCTTCCTCATTTGAAAACTCAGTTTTGGCGGGAAAGCTTTGCAGACCATGAACCAGATTAGGATTCGAATTTTAGAGATGTTTTAGAGAGATTCAATCACCAAACCTTGTTGCATTGGACTTCATTTGGCTTAACAGGACTGTATATTGGAGGAAATTGGGCCGAATATTCATTTCTCGACAAAACAAAAGTGTGTTATTCTCGGAATATATTTTTGAATATATCCGGAAGATACTCGTGGATTGGATGTTATCCTGCATTGACTGAGGGATATTTGAAGCGTAAAGAGATAAACCATAACACCAGAAAGAATATATGCATATGAGATAAATCAGGGAAGAAAATATTTCCGAAATATTTTTTCTTCAAGTCGAGTAATGGAGAATATTTGGAGCAATTATGAGGGAGATTTTTGGAGCTTGCGACTATATAAAGGGTCCTGGGAGTCCTAGGATTGGTGTCGAGAGTTTTAGAGAGTGAGTTTTGGGAGAGCCGAGAAACAGTGGTTTAGAATTTATTTTATTTATTTTTTTCTCTTTAGTTTTTCTTTGTAATAATGAGGAGCTAAATCCCAACATTGGGACGATGGATGGAGCCATTTTTCGTCATTATGGTAAATATTTTTATGACTACTTGCAGTGTTTATTAAAGGATTTATGATTTTTATTGAATGGGTGTCATTTCAATTGATGGGTCATGCTTAGCTAAAATGTTTTGATGTCTCATGCTTTGGATTTACATTCATTGCTCTCAAAATCTACATTAGGCAAGGAACTAGAGTCAATAAATTGTTATCATACGAGCTATAATTGTGTAGAAATAATTTTGAATCACATGAATGGAATTTGGTGAAATTCTTAGTCTCACTATCTCTCACCCAAATTGTTAATATTTTGTGTATATAATTTTATATTTTATATTTTATTATCTTAAAAACTTTAATCTTTACAAGTCCGAGAGTTCGAAACTCGTTATTACTACGACTACAATCAAAAATAATAAACATTTTGGCGCACCCGACGCGGACTTGTCTTTAGGCTAGAGTTTTTAGATTTATCTTTTTAGGCTTTTATTTCTTATTATTATTTTTGTTCTTTTTTACGTTTTTGGGTATTTGTCTTTTCACTACATATTTTGGGATTTGGAACGAAGCCAAAGATTTTGGTGATCCACAAAAGATTTGGAGTTAAAGACAAAGCGAAAAAAGCGAGAAAAAAAAAAGAGTTTATTTTTCTTTATTATTTTCTTTATTATTTTTAGAAACTATAATTAAGATTCTATTTTTGTAATTTTTTTAATTCTTGGACATATTTGGACTTTATTAATTTTAAACCCTACGGAAGAGTTATAAAAAAAATACTAAAATAATAAAAATAATAAATAAATATAAACTGTTTGCGGGGAAGGACGACGATTACAATATCGCCTCGGCCCCTCGGGTTCGCACACTGACACCGGAGTCAAGGGTCCGAGTCGACTACAGCGGTTCTTCGCCCGTCTGGTACGGGAGGTAAGTTTTTCGAAACACCCGCGAATCCCCTGTGAGCGGGTTTAATGTCTGCCTTAAGGTGAATATATGTTGAGGACTGAACCGGCTGCTTTAATTTCCTAGTAAAGGGAAAGTCCTGGCCAATACAAGATAAGGGTTCGGATTTCATCACCGTTCTCTTCTTGCCCTCCTTAGGAAAACGATACTTAACGCGCACTTAAGATTTAAAATTTGGAATAGAACGAGACCGATAGGGTAGCGAGCATAATAGGAAACTCGTTTGAAAAATATTGGTTGCTCTTTAAGCATTCTTCGAAGTTCATGAAGGTTTCTGTAAGTTTAAACGTGTCTCCTTGTAATGTCGGTGAGGCCTGTGGTATCAAAGCTCCATTGAGCTTCCCTCGCCTCTGTTTCACCTACATTAGCTCAGATTGATTCCAGAGGGGTTTGCTCAAATTGCAACGAATTCCCTTTTGAAAGATAGAAGCTGGTCTAGAAACAATCTAAGTGGAGCCATCATGCTTTATGTTTGCTAGATTTTATAGGCTTGATTTGGTTGAGTCAACCTTGTTTGTGATTGTGTAGAATCCCCTTGCAATTAAGAATGTGATAGGTGCCAAATATTGCATTATTTCTTATCATTTTATTGGCACTTATCCCATTTTGCATACCATTAATTCTCTTTTTGTGATGAATTCTGTATTTTACTCTCCTCAAGGATAAATACTTAATATTATTTATTTTTGTATTTTTAGGTTCTAAATAAAGACCGGATGAGTTGCGGAGCGAAAAGAGCAAAGAAACAGTAAAGACTCCTGCAGAAAGGAAGCGAAGATTGATGTTTGCAAAAGGAGGATCAACTAGAAGTGGGCTTGAAGAGGAAGAATTTTTCTTAAAGAAGATATGGGCTTGGCATACCCAAGACCCAAAACCCTTACCCAAATCCATTTCCAATATCCATACCCATTTCCTTGACCCTTACCCAAATCCATTTCCAATATCCATACCCATTTCCTTGAGAGCCGTCAGATTGGATCCATCTCAACATCCAACAGTCGCCTCATCATCGTTCATCAAACTTTGAAGATCCTGTCTAACATCATAGCACCTAACTCCGATCTTATCCGTCGGTTTTGATGTATCGCACATCCAACGGTCACATCACATCTATTTCCATCATACCGTCGGATCGATCAATCATATTTTCATCCTACGTCTCTCATGATTGTATCATAAACTTTCGATACATTCGATCAGCACCATAGCATCAAACATCTATTCCTAGCCAAACAAACCTTAACCAAAAATCCATAGAGTTCATCCTCTTCCCCCTCTCTGCAACTCCACTGCCTCCGCCATACTCCACTGCCTCCGCCTCAACCACCACCACGCTCCTTCTACGAGCCATCATGGCTATTGTCAATCAAAACCCGTCTTTCCCATACCTCTCTAGACACCTATTCAGTCAATTTCAATCCTTTTTATTCACTAAAACCCTAGGTTTGAATGGTAGAATAGGTGAAGTTGGAGAATCTATATTAGAGCAGCAGTTGGACGAAGAGAGGAAGTAGCAACATGGGTCGAGTGATTGAGTGGTTATCAGAGAAGTAGGTGAGTCTAATTTCACTTTTTCAAGAAACCCTAATTTCTGAAATTTGGGGATTTTAGGGTTAAATGTTTGTAACTATAAATTAGAGTTATGGGTGTGTGTACAGGATATGCTTGGACTATCCAAGTTCCAAACTTAGCAATATTCAGTAAAACTTCACTTTCAATTTGTTTCCTGTTTTTGAGAATTTCATGTTTGCTCACAAATATTAGTATCATGCTAGGAGTTACAATCAGCATGTTCTAAACTCATTAGCTAGGGTGTTGATGAAGCTCTGATCTTGTTACTAAGTTTTTCTTGTATGTTCTTGTTGTGCTAATAAGGTTAGGATTAAATATCCTTTAGGTTAGTAAAACACATAAGTAGTTGACCTCTAGTTAGTTAGTTAGTGAGAAAACTAGCTAATATTAGGAAGATGGCTAGCTTAGTGCTTTTAATAATCTTTCTTGACCCAACTCTTTGATGAGCAGCAGGCTTTGAACCTCAACTGCCATCTAGTTAATCAGTTGAGCCTAGAAGCTCACTGATAACTAAACAAGGGACAAGAACATGAATTAGGATGACTTAGTTTAGGAAATAAGTGGATTCAAGACCCTGGTGTCCCCAAATCCTTGTTTAGTTAGCTTTTATTCACTGTCACTTGTAGATTTCAGTTAGGAAAACAAAGAAACTTAGCATTACACCCACCCTGTCCGTGTGGACATACCCCTGCTTGCTTACCATCTTCATAGACCCTGTATACTTGCAGGTTTAATTTAACAGTAGTTTTAGGTTAGTTCCTAGACCTATCAAGTTTTTGGCGCCGCTGCCGGGGACTCGGTAGCGGTGTAGCTTGTATTTTTGCATTCTTTACTATCATTGCATTTTCTTCTTCATTGCTGATCTTGCATCTTCATTATTGCAGCATATCTTGCACAGCATCAGTGCATTTTCTTGCATCTTCATTGCTGTTCATTGTTGATCTTGCATATCCATATTGCTGTTGTCTTCATTCTTGCATATTTAACTTGCATTACTATCATAATTGTCTTGCATTCTTGCACAGTACCTGTCTTGCATTCTTGCATTGTTGTCCTGCATCTTGTCAGCTGGATCACTTCTTGGATGTCCTGCATTTTGTTCACTGCATTCCATCTTTACTGCATTGCATTCCTGTTTGTCATTTGCTGTCAATAAACAACTTGCATCTTGTTTACTGCATCTTCACTGTCACTGCATCTTCATACTTGTCATTTGTTGTTGTCATCTCTGCATTGTCACTGCATTGTCAGCTCTGCACTATCACTGAATTGCTGTTGTCATCTCTGCATTCCTGTCATTGTCAGCTGCATTGCTGTCAGCTGTTGCTATTATTTCTCACTGCTTCTCACTTCTTTGTCAGGTGCTGCTGGTGCTGGTGCTGCTGTTGCTGCTGTTGAGCCAAAGAGCAAGTTGTGGTGCTGCTGGTCTGTGAAGTGGAGTTACATTGGACTAGCCAAGTACCTATGGAGCTGCATTGAGTGCCAAGGAACTGCAGAGGAAGTAGTTGTGGTGCTTCACTGTTGTGCAAACCCAACTGGGTTGTTGCATTTGTTGTGGTGCTTCACTGAAAGCAAAAGAAAAGGAGCAGGAAGAACAAAAGAGCTAAGGAAGCAGTTCTGTTGCTGCACTGGTTTGGCCAAGACCCAGCTGGGCTGTGCATTTGCTGAGAAAGAGGGCTAAAAGCCTAAACTAGGCTTAACTTTCAACCCAACAGTAAGCCTAACCCCAATTTCCTTAACATTTCTGAACTGTGGGCTTGAATTTTGTTTCAAAAGGATTGAAGTGTGTTTAAGTAAATTGTGGGATGTGTTCCCAAACCAAACTAAGCCTTTTGAGTTTTGTTTTGACCCACCTGGGCCTTGAATAATTTTTAGAATTGTGGGCTTAAACCCAAACTCAAAAACTGAACTCTGTTAATTCTTTGGGCTTTGCTTCAAAACTTGAATAGTGTCTCAAAGCCCAACTGGGCTTCATTCCACCAACTTTTGGGCCTTCAAAACTTTCAAAATCAACTAAGTGGGCTGCACAATTCTTCACCACCAGTGGGCCTTGCTTTTTCAAAAAAAAAAAAACAAAATTTTGTTCCCAATTTTAAAAACCAAAAAACCCAACTGGGCATTGTTTTCACAAGCCTAAAGCCAATTTGATCCTCCACCAATGTGGGATTTGCTCCCATTTTAAAACCAAATTTTGTAACCCATTCAAACCAAATTTTGAAAACCCATCAAAACCAAAAATTTCTCCCATATTAAAACCAAAGCTTTGCTCCCAATCAAAACCAAAAAAAAATTCTCCCATTTTTAAACCAAATTTTTGAAACCCATAACTGAAAAGTGTGGGCCTTATTTCTTGTGAATTGTTTGGTTGTCTGATAAAAATAACATGTTTGGATTTTGGTCTGCAACTGGGAATGAAAACAAATCAATTAGAGAACCTGCTTACGGGAAAGATTCACATTGTAAACCTCCCACATACCATAATGTCAATAGTTATCGGGATTGTTATGGATATTTTCAAAGTCCTGAGCCTCAATATACATAACCGTATAACTATTCACACATGTATCAACCTAGACAACCTGAAATCTATGCATGTACCTTATGTGGTGTTTTCGACCACCCTGATGAAAACTGCTATATTTTGCATGAATTTAGGCAATTTAGAGAATCCCATGAAAATCCAAATTATGAAATGCCCACAAATTGTGAGGTTGGTAGTCATTGGGACCATAATCAATCCTTTGAGGGTTGCTATCAATCTTTTATAAACCCTAGTGACCATGCACACATGTACCAATCACCACAGGGTGAAAATGAACAATTTTGTACTCCCATAAGCCCTTATATGCAATCTGTGAAAGAAAATCTCGAAATCATCGAACAATATAATGCTAGATTTGAATTGCAAAACTTGCATGATCATCCATATAGCAACTCCTCTGAATTTCCCTTCTATAGTGAACCTCATGAACAACCATGTACTGAATATACTTATGAAACTAGGAGGCCCACTATTGAAGATTCCCTTTCCATGGAACAACTTAATCTGATATTAAGGATGAATTTACAAAATGAAGAAAAGGATTGGAAGGAAATTTATGCTAAGATGTTTGTTATCCCTAATGAAATAAATTGTGAGAATAGTAGTTATAGTCCTACTTATGCTAGTAATATTGAACATGAACCTTATTTAGAGGTAAATGATTGGACTAGAGATACTATAGTTTTGAATAGGGAATAACATTCTTGTGATGATGATTATGATGATGATGATGATGTTATGTTAGAAGAACATGTTTATTCTGAAAATATTGTGGAACCTTTTGGTTCATTGACATATGGCTTCTCGGCCTCGACGTTCATGAATGTTGTTTCTTATAATTCTAATATTCATTGCAATTCAGATGATTTTGATACTGATATGGGGCTTGTACAATTGTTCTGTGAAGATGAGCATGACATAGGAAAGGTTGAATCTTCTGTAGACATTAACATTATTATGCATAAAAACGAACTTGATGTGTCTGATTCACTGCCTAAGTCACAATACGTTGTTTCTTCTGATGATAATTTCAGTACTTCGGACAATCATGATACCGGTCTAGGTCTTAATGTTTTGTTCGATGAATGTGAGCATGATTTACATATTTATGATTTAGGGAAAATATGTGTTGGTACTATTGATCTAATCCATGAAAATAATTTAGGCGTGCCTACTTTCTTGCCTAAGTCACAGATTGAGATTATTCCACCCAACCTAGATATGGTTTGTACAAATATTTTAAACCAACTATTCTGAGAATTCCTAATCTAAGATTGGAACTGTGTGCTTCCCAAGTCCTCTTGGACTATTTTGCTGCTAAATATAATGTCTTTAAGGATCCATAGTTGGAATGCATTTATCTTCCCTTCCCGAAAAAAGTCCATTTCGAATTAGACCTTGTGAATCCTGAGCCCCTAAAATTGCTAGATTTTGTGCTTAAAAGTAAATCTGTTGAAAAATACAGGTTTGAGGGTGATTCATTTGGCTTTTCACTCTCACTCTCATTTCAGTCCAATTATAGTTGTGTGAAACTCTTGATGTCTCTACACTTTGTCTTTTGGGTTGATCCTCAACTCTTTAGGTTGTATGTATATAGTGGATTTTTTGTATATAATCCGGTAAGTAATGTTTAGTGGAATCTTTTGTTTCTTTTGTATATATTGTGCTAATCCAATGTGCTTTCAGTTAAGTTATTGTTGGGTTTTGCATGAATAATGGAGTTTAAAACTTGCTTTCGCCAATATCCGGTAATCTCTTTCCTTTTTCTACACTTAGCATCGTTCTCATGGTATGTTGTTATAATTATGTTTATCTTTTGAAAAATCGAGGAAAATGTTTAGTTTAGGTTTGGGGGTGAAAATTAGATACCTTGATAACATGATATAATCGAAAAATAGAACTCTTCCTTTTTGAAAAAATCAAAATCAAAATAAAAAAATAGAAAAATGATAAAAACATAAAAATGGAGCTCATTTACCTTGAAATGTTGATTCATGTGCATTTATGTAATCTTAGGATTCTTAGTCTAGATATAGAGGCACCCCTGATTCTAGCATAATTCACATAGTGATAAGAAAATTGCACATGCACGATCTACCAATACATGTATAGCCTCGAACTTCAGGTGTTCTATCGGAAGTTAGGATTGCCAATCACTTTAGAATACTGATTGAGACTTGACTAGCTTGTTCTTTGGTTGGTTGGGATAGAAAGTGGAGGTTACATTAAGAAAAACAACCATTGAATTTGACCGGGTACATCAAAAAGGGCTACCTCTTGCAAAGTGTCATGTAAATTTTATTTTTGTATCAAAATTGTAAATGTCAAGTTCATGTTTAAATAAAAAAACAGAAAAATTCAGAAAAATGTCAGAAAAAGATACAAAAATATCAAGTATTTATATATTCCATGTGTTGTCAGGTTTAAGACAATAGTCCTCTCTTGTTCTAAAAATAAAAGAGAGTAGTCGATGTAAATAAGAGTCATGTAAAGAGTCACCTTTTGTTGTGTTATTGTAATAAGCAAGGGAGGGTGTATGCCATTCATGTACAACGCGAGTAATCTGAAATATCACCAACTCTTGGGTGAACATTCACAATTCTCGTAAAGACGGACAGCTAGCTTGGCTTTGACTTCGGTTCTTAGCCTAAAAACTATCTCTTGGTGATTAGTAGTCATAACTTCAGATCTTTCTTTAAACATGTGTAGATACACTTTACACTCTTATCATATGTCTTTAGTTGTTATCAATGTTAGGATTGTGCCTTTGATAGCTAGATTGACATATCCATTTTGCCGTGAGCTTAAATTGTCTTGCACATGTCACATTTCAAGGAATATGAGCTTATATTTTGGCCTAGAACTTTGTGGGTATGTTCTAAGCAAACCCTCACGAGACTTGAACTCGTCCACTAGGGACACTCAGTGGTTCAAAAGGCTTATTGCATTCGTTAAATGCAATCGAGAAACCAGTGACAGCGGTATAGGTAGGATTTCCTTAGTTTCTGTTTTACTTGAGGACAAGTAAAATTCAGTTTTAGGGGTATTTGATAGGTGCCAAATATTGCATTATTTCTTATCATTTTATTGGCACTTATCCCATTTTGCATACCATTAATTCTTTTTTTTGTGATGAATTCTATATTTTACTCTCCTCAAGGATAAATACTTAATATTATTTAATTTTGTATTTTTAGGTTCTAAATAAAGACCGGATGAGTTGCGGAGCAAAAAGAGCAAAGAAACGGTAAAGACTCCTGCAGAAAGGAAGCGAAGATTGATGTTTGCAAAAGGCGGATCAACTAGAAGTGGGCTTGAAGAGGAAGAATTGTTCTTAAAGAAGATATAGGCTTGGCATAACCAAGACCAAAAACCCTTACGCAAATCCATTTCCAATATCCATACCCATTTCCATGAGAGCCGTCAGATTGGATCCATCTCAACATCCAACGGTCACCTCATCATCGTGCATCACACTTTGAAGCTCATGTCTAACATCATAGCACCTAACTTCGATCTAAGCCGTCAGTTTTGATGTATCACACATCCAACGGTCGCTCCACATCTATTTCCATCGTGCCGTCGGATCGATCCATCATTTTTTCATCCTACGTCTTTCACGATCGAAGCATCAACTTTCGATACATCCTCCCAACACCATAGCATCAAACATCTATTCCTAGCCAAACAAACCTTAACCAAAAACCCATAGACTTCATCCTCTTCCCCCTCTCTCCGCCATACTCCACTGCATCCGCCATACTCCACTGCCTCCGCCTCAACCACCACCACGCCCCTTCTACGAGCCATCATGGCTATTGTCAATCAAAACCCATCTTTCCCATACCTCTCTAGACACCTATTCAGTCAATTTCAATCCTTTTTATTCACTAAAACCCTAGGTTTGAATGGTAGAATAGGTGAAGTTGGAGAATCTATATTAGAGCAGCAGTTGGACGAAGAGATGAAGTAGCAACATGGGTCGAGTGATTGAGTGGTTATCAGAGAAGTAGGTGAGTCTAATTTCACTTTTTCAAGAAACCCTAATTTCTGAAATTTGGGGATTTTAGGGTTAAAATGTTTATAACTATAAATTAGAGTTATGGGTGTGTGTACAGGATATGCTTGGACTAGCCAAGTTCCAAACTTAGCAATATTCAGTAAAACTTCACTTTCAATTTGTTTCCTGTTTTTGAGAATTTCATGTTTGCTCACAAATATTAGTATCATGCTAGGAGTTACAATCAGCATGTTCTAAACTCATTAGCTAGGGTGTTGATGAAGCTCTGATCCTGTTACTAAGTTCTTCTTGTATGTTCTTGTTGTGCTGATAAGGTTAGGATTAAATATCCTTTAGGTTAGTAAAACACCTAAGTAGTTGACCTCTAGTTGGTTAGTTAGTAAGAAAACTAGCTAATATTAGGAAGATGGATAGCTTAGTGCTTTTAATAATCTTTCTAGATCCAACTCTTTGATGAGCGGCAGGCTTTGAACCTCAACTGCCATTTAGTTAATCATTTGAGCCTTGAAGCTCACTGATAAATAAACAAGGGACAAAAACATGAATTAGGAGGACTTAGTTTAGGAAAGAAGTGGATTCAAGACCCTGGTGTCCCCAAATCCTTGTTTAGTTAGCTTTTATTCACTGTCACTTGTAGATTTCAGTTAGGAAAACAAAGAAACTTAGCATTACACCCACCTTGTCCCTGTGGACATACCCCTGCTTGCTTACTATCTTCATAGACCCTGTATACTTGCAGGTCTAATTTAACAATAGTTTTAGGTTAGTTCCTAGACCTATCAGAATGTCGAACTGGTATGATAGAAGCCAATACAATGAATATCGACCTGAATTTGAATATGGACATCATCAGTTTTATGACCATGGTGGGAATAGTAGTTAGGAACGCCAACCTTTTCAAGGTTATGGTTCATACCATAGTGAGCCCAATTACTATCCATACGCGAATTGGTCTTACGAGCAAGAAAATCAGGAACATTATAGTCCTAGTTACGCGTTTTTGGAAAATTACTTAAAAACTAGTCCTGATCGTGACATCTCTAAACCTGTTCAATCTCTAGAAGAGACCTACCAACAAATTAAAAGGGCGTATAAATGTGTAGTTGCTATGGATAGTTCAAGAGAAGAGCGTACACGACAATCTAAGATGTTCAACGAGAGTTGTGAATGTATAAGTGTTACGCTCAGTGAAATTCAGGCACGTCTAGAGGCAGAAAATGAACAGTTAGCTAATGCTGCTCGAAATAATCTAAATTTCCAAAATAGTGTTTCTAATTCTACCCTTGATATCAATAGTGAATATTTTCCTAATTTAGAGGACGAGGTTATAATAAAAGACACTACTTATTTAGATAAGGTTCAATCATCTTCGTACTATTATGATGATGAGGATGGTAGTAATGAAGAATCTGAAATATGTAGGCATAGTGATCAGGAATCTATTAATCCAATTGAGCTTTATAATGATTATATTATCTCTAGTTCAAATCCAAATAATTTTTATGATTATTCACCTATTCAAAAGGACGAGGATTTGATTAGGGATACCACCGTTTTAGACGATGTAATTTTTCCTTTTGATTACGAAGCCGATAGTGGTTTAGAGGAACGGGTTGATTTCGATGTTTTAGAGTCTAGAAACTTAGAAACAATAGTCTTAGATGAAGAAGATAGACCAGTAGAGATGAGTAAAGATCCACTACCTGATAATAACTTAGAAGAATCTCTTGAGTATTTTAATGATTCTGAAGATACGAAAATTCAAGAAATAATTAGAGGTCTATCTAGAGACACTGAAAACTCTTAGTTTGGGGGTGATTATCACCTTCCTAGTGCCTTACCTTTAACTCTCAGAAAGTCCCTTCACTTAGGACTTGATATCTCTTCCTCGACCAATTTACAAGATTACCTTCATACTCGTTTTCCCGAACCTAATAATGTCCAGAAAGAAGTTCAGTTATTAGAAACCCATCCTCTGGTTGATATGGTTTCCCCAGACTATGATACCCAGATTGACTTTTTTTCCCACCAAATTGTTTTCTTCCAATTGTGGGAACGTACAAATTTCAAATGTGTCATTTATTTAGTTCTGAGACTAAGCCTAAGTACTTTAGGCTAATAAAATCGACATATTTTCTTAAGAATGACCACTACTCTCATTGTGGTCAGTTATGTAAGTCAAATCTGATTGACTTAGAGGATCCTCAATTATTTAGGTTATTACTTTATTCTAAGTTCTAATTTGAGTTTATACAGACTCTATGACCTAATGATTCGGATCCCATCTATGAAGAAACGCAACCAATGAAAATATTTTATTTAGACCCTTTCATAGAACCTGAACCTGAACCACAATTAGATATAAATTTCTTAATCAGGAAACTAGGTAAGGGCATGCTAGTCTTATTCATTCTCTTGGTGCACTGCAGTTTCCTTTGGTCATCTTTATTTGGTTTTGAAGACCCAAAATTATTTCGGCTACTGTTATAAGGTTCGAGTTGACTAATCCTTTCCTAAGTCTGGATGAATACTGTAAACTTAGCACTTCTTGGGAGGTACCCTATTCTCATGCAACAAGGTAATATCTTTCCTTAACTCTTTTACTTCAAATGGTAACAGTTTCTCATTGTTCATGCTTTTAGTTTCATCTTTAGAACATTGAGGACAATGTTAGATTTAAGTTTGGGGGTATGGGAGAAATTTTTTAGTTGCAATAAATAAACTCCAGATCCTAGAAATTTATGCCTATTAAGGATGGCACTAACCAATCTAAGTGGATGGAAGCATCTTGGTTTTAGGAGTTGAGGAACTAATCTGACTAGATGGAAACATCTATAGAGTCTATTCATAAAAGCACAGAGCTCAGGTGTTAGAAATAACATGATAGTTTCACAATATCTCGTTAAGTCCTTTTCACTTTCTGTTTTTATTTTTCTTTTATTTTAAGTGATTTGGTGGGGCACACGATTCAAGTTGTTACCATTGCTAGGGTGAAATAGACTGATATATATATAAATACCAGACCAATAGACCAATCGGAATAAATATTAACACTTGGATAGCAATATGTGTGTGTTCTCCCTGTCTCCGTCGCCTAAACAAGCGTGGAATGCAGGATCCACGGGAATTACCATGTAATCTGCTGAAAAGAAGCGTGCGCTTGGATCCACAAGATCTAATCATGTTGTTAGTTCTTAATATATATATATATATATATATATATATATATATGTATTCAATAAAGTTGACCAATGGTACCCTTGTATATGCCAGTTGTGTTGACCTAGAGTTAGGATTATCAACCACTGGTTCCCTTGTATATGCATGTCGTGTTGATATTAGTCACTAGTATCTGAGTCCATTAGGTTAGGTTCATCTTGGCAGATGCCTTCAGACAGATATGGGAAGCACCATTAACCTTTGAACCATCTACATTTTTCTCTATATCCATCTTCTTGATCTTTTCATGTGATTAGTTTGACTCCAAGTATGATGTCCATAGTGCAACTATCTGAGTAGAGCTCTGTCACTTATATATGAATTTGAGTATGCTTGAGTGCAAACTCGTGTACAACAATCGGAATTTCGCATCAGGGTTCTTCCTCTTATAGTCAATAATTGTATGCCAACTAAGGAGATTATTTAGTGCCTTCCAAGGTTTTGCGTAGATGGCTAGTGGCTGGAATGAAGGTTTTGTGGGTACACCTCTGGTAAACCCTCTCGAGATTAACTCGGTCACTAGGGACACTTAGTGAGTTAGGATTGTATTTTCCATATTAGTTTGGCTCGAGGACTAGCAAATAATAAGTTTAGGGGTGTTGATAGACGCATTAATGTGTCTAATACGTCTCAATTATATGTATTGTTAGCGCTCGATTTTGTATTTAATGTGTTATTTTATGTCTTTGTAGGTATTTATAGAGAAATAAGCCCTTGCGGCGAAATAAGCTTGAAAAGTAGTGTTTTACACCCCGGAGAAAATTACTGAAGGCACCCCAGAAATGCGCTAAAAACACCCGGAGGAGTTGTTAAAAGCACTCAGAAAAATTACTATTTCCACCCCAATTGCTAAAGGGACCCCATTTCTTTTAGGGGGACACCCTTCATCTTTCTCATTTGAAAACTCAGTTTTGGCGGGAAAGCTTTGCATGCCATGAACCAGATTAGGGTTCGAATTTTAGAGATGTTTTAGAGAGATTCAATCACCAAACCTTGTTGCATTGGACTTCATTTGGCTTAACAGGACTGGTATAGGTACTGTTTTGGAGGAAATTGGGTCGGGTATTCATTTCTCGACAAAACAAAAGTGTGTTATTCTCGGAATATATTTTTGAATATATACGGAAGACACTCATTGATTGGATGTTATCCTGCATTGACTGAGGGATATTTGACGCGTAAAGAGATAAACCATAACACATGAAAGAATATATGCATATGAGATAAATCAGGGAAGAAAATATTCCCGAAATATTTTTTCTTCAAGCCGAGTAATGGAGAAGATTTGGAAGAATTATGGGGGAGATTTTTGGAGCTTGCGACTATATAAAGGGTCCTGGGAGTCCTAGGATTGGTGTCGAAAGTTTTAGAGAGTGAGTTTTGGGAGAGCCGAGAGCCAGTGGTTTAGAATTTCTTTTATTTGTTTTTTTCTCTTTAGTTTTTCTTTGTAATAATGAGGAGCTAAATCCCAACATTGGGGCGACGGATGGAGCCATTTTTCGTCATTGTGGTAAATATTTTTATGACTACTTGCAATGTTTATTAAATTATTTATGATTTTTATTGAATGAGTGTCATTTCAATTGATGGGTCATGCTTAGCTAAAATGTTTTGATGTCTCATGCTTTAGATTTACATTCATTGCTCTCAAAATCTACATTAGGCAAGGAACTAGAGTCAATAAATTTTTATCATACGAGCTATAATTGTGTAGAAATAATTTTGAATCACATGAATGGAATTTGGTCAAATTCTTAGTCCCAGTACCTCTCACCCAAATTGTTAATATTTTGTGTATATAATTTTATATTTTATTATCTTAAAAACTTTAATCTTTACAAGTCCGAGAGTTCGAAATTCGTTACTACTACGACTACAATCAAAAATAATAAACATCACTGCATCTACTTTTTCTGACCTTACTGATAAATTTATTAACCATATGCAGGATTGGAAATTCAAATTTTTAAAGTTTTTTGGTAGAACTACTTCACCTAAAGTGGAGTCAGTTTCCGATCACCTTATGGATATGTTAAAGCATCCTATAAAAATCATTAAATTTTGAATAGGTGCGAAAGAGAGTTTCTTTAGCATCATAGAGCGGGTGAGAAAAAGTTTCATAATATATATGGTGGGAGACGGTTTGTCATCCTGTTGAAAACATAGGATTGGGAATTCGGGATCTTTACTTAAATAATTTGGCTTTATTGGCTAAAATGACCTAGCTAATTCATTCTCGACCACATTTTGTGATTTCTCGTTTATTTAAAGCTAAATATCACAGGAATAGTACTTTTTGAAAACGTGACGCTACAACAACCACACCCAATTATTTTTTTTGGCAATCTGTGTGGACTAAACTTCAATATAATTCCCAGAGTATCAACTTAATAAAACTAAATCAAGAAAGATATCAAAGAGGTTTGTCTCTTTCTTAATACAATCAGTACCTCAAACAGATAGGAATCCATGAACCTGATTGTTATGAGAATAACTCGAACGGTAACAAAGACCAATGTCCGAGACTCAATCAAGTTGGACGTAGTGAGATCCAATGAAATTGTTGAAGGTGCTAGTCCGGATTTTGCACCCATATGGTAAGGGGAATTTCCTGAACGAGATCTTTCTAGGTCAACACAACTGGCATATACAAGGGTTCCAGTGGTCAAATTTATTGAATTTTATTCTGTTTGGTCTAATGGTATGGTCTCTTTTTTTTTTCTTTTTTTTCTGAAATCTCAATCACTTTATTTCACCCTAGCAGTGGTAACAACTTGAATCGTGAGCCCCACCTAATCACCTAGAGAAACATAGTTTAAATATAAAATAAAATAGAAATAGAAATAGAAATGAAAAGGGCTCAACGAAATGTGACGAAGATAATCTTGTAAGATGGTTGAGCACATATGTCAAGTCCCAAGGGAGGGATATTTTTAAGAGTTAAATCACATGAAGAATGATAATCACCCCCAAACTTAGAGTTTTCAGTGTCTCTAGTTAGACTAGTCACAATCTCCCTGATTTCTAGGTCATCAAATTCCTGAAAATGGGCAATTGATTCTTCTAAGTCAGGTTCATCCTCACTAATCTCTACGAGTTCATCTAAGACTATTGTTTCTGAATTGCACCACTTTAAAACAGTATTCTCAGGATAAAACCGTTCCTCGAAACCATCATTGACTACTGTTTCTAAATCGTTCGACTCGAAAACAGTATTCTTAAGATAAATCGGTTCTTCTAAACTTTTATCGGCTTCGTAAATAGGACATACTACATCGTCTAAAACGGGGGTATTTCTAGTCAAATCCTCGTCCTTTTTAATAAGTAAATAATTATTAAAATTATTTGGATTTGAATTAGAAATATCATTATCATTATAAAGCTCTATTGGAGTAACAAATTCCTGATCACCATGCCTACATGTTCCAATTTCTTCATCAACACTATCCTCCTCCTCATCATCATCACAATATAATTTTTGCAATTCACGAATTCTCAAGCTTTGTTTCCAACTACGTGGTATATGTTTATAATACTTCTCATAGACCGTTAGAGGTGATTCCTTAATAAAAGTTGGAATATCCATATATCGTTGCCAACGCATATATTCACCAAGAGTCATGTTCGAAGACGTCTCTTGATAACGAGAATTTCTACACTTCTATTCGTGTTCTTCAGCTCCTTCTTCTTCTTCAACAGCAGCAGGTGAACATTCCTGCAACTCCCTATTCTTCGCTCCTCCTGCCTCTGCTCGACCCCAAACTTCTTCATAATCCCCTGTTATGTTCCAACTATCTCTTATATACTCCACAGGGTCAAGAAATCCCACAAAATTCTCCTCCTTTTTCCCTATGCAAGTCACGTATATTTCCCTGATATATTTTTATTTTCTCTTCCGTATGCGTCCGTGATGTCCACATATTTCCTAACTTGGTCGTATAAGATCATGAGAAAATATCTTCCCAAATACCCGTGTTTATCTTCTCCCAAGTTCATACGTAACTTCCAAATATATCTTTCCATATATAACAGAATTCCAAAAATATCTCGGTCCCTGTTTAGCCTTCGATCGATTTATCCAGCCCATTTCGGTTGATTAAAACGCTTGCATATGATCTGTTAAGCCTTAACAGGCCTATCCCAAGAGAATTCAGCGATTGAATCACTTTAAAAATCATCCAACAATCGAACTGAAATTTTGTCAGAGTGAACTCATTTTTCCCGCCAATTCTTTTATTAAAATTTTGTGAAGAAAACTGACTTCCCCCTAATCCAGTTCTGATGTCCCTTTAGCAATTTGGGGCTGAAATATAATTCTTGAGGTGGAAATAACCAAAACTTGGGTGCCTTTAGTAATTTTTCTGGGATGTTTTCCGCACTTTTTCGGGGTTCCTCCAGGGTATTTCTGCGAGCTTCTGGCATACTTATGGGACGCTTCCGGTACACTTCTGGGGTACTTCCGGTACGTTATCTGCGGAGGTCTAAATGCAACATTTTTAGCCAATTTCTCCGCAAAACCTTATTTTTCCAAAAACACCTACATATACATAAAATAGCCAAATAAGTATAAAATTGAGCACTAAAAATATATACAAATGAGATATATTAGACATATAAATGCGTCTATCAAATACCCCCAAACTTATTATTTGCTAGTCCCGAGCAAATAAAAACTACAAAATAAAATCCTAACTCACTTTCGCAGGCATCGTCGATTGCATTTAGCGTATGCAATAAGCCTTTAAACCCCTAGGTGGCCCTAGTGGCCGATTTATAGTCTCGGGAGGGCTTACCTGAGATATACCCACAAAATATTTTCTCCAGACCATAACTATCTACGCAGAATCTCGGAAAGCACTAAAGAACCTCCTTGGTTGTAATACTTATTGATTACAAGAGGAAGTACCCTGATGCGAAATTCCAATTGATGTACACGAGTTTGCACTCAAGCATACTAAAATTCATATATAATTGACAGAGCTATACTAAGATAGTTTCACAATAGACATCATATTCGGAGTCAACAAATCACATGGATAGATTAAGAGATGGATATAGAAAAATATAGATGGTTTTGATGTTGACTAAGTGAACGGTGTTTCTCATATCTGTCTGAAGGCCACTGCCAAAATAACCTATCCTAAATGACTGAGATAGTCTGACTAGTATCAATACACTGGCATATATAAGGGAACTAGTGGTCAAAAATCCTAACTCTAGGTCAAAACAACTGGCATATACAAGGGTTCCAGTGGTCAAATTTATTGATTTTATTCCGTTTGGTCTAATGGTCTGGTCTTTTTTTTTCCTGAAATCTCAATCACTTTATTTCACCCTAGCAGTGGTAACAACTTGAATCGTGAGCCCCACCTAAACACCTAGAGAAACACAGTTTAAAGATAAAATAAAATAGAAATAGAAATGAAAATGACTCAACGAAATACGGCGAAACTATCATGTTATTTCTTACACCTGAGCTCTATGCTTTTATGAATAGACTCTTTAGATGTTTCCAGCTATTCAGATTGGTCCCTCAACTCCTAAAACCAAAATGCTTCCATCCACTTAGATTCCTTAGTGTCATCCATAATAGGCATAAATTTCTAGGCTCTGGAGTTTATTTATAATGCAACTAAAAAGTTTCCCCAATACACCCAAACTTAAATCTAACATTGTCCTCAATGTTCTAAAGATAAAATTAAAAGCATGAACAAGGAGAAAATGTTACCATGTGAAGCAAAAGAGTTAAGGAAAGATATTACCTGGTTGCATGAGAACGGGTTACCTCCCAAGAAATGCTAAGTTTAAAGTCTTTAGCCAGACTAAGAAAGGATTAATCACCTCGAATCATATAGAAATAGCCGAAATAATTGTGGGTTATCGAAACCAAATTGAGCTATCACAAGTAAAAGGAATTTGCAACTGGTCAAAAAAATGAACCCGTACTGTATTCCCTTATCTAGTTTCCTAATTAATATACCTATGTCCAATTGTGGTTCAGGTTCACGTTCTATGAAAGGATCTATATAAAATATTTTCATGGGTTGGATTTCCTCATTGCTAAGATCCAAAAGTTCAGGTTTAAGAGTCCGGAAAAACTCAACTAAATACTTAGAAGCATACAATAATAACCTGAATAATTGGGGATCCTTAAAGTCAATCAGATTTGGCTTACACAGCTGACCACAATGAGAGTGGTGGTCTTCCTTAAACAAATGTGTCAATTCTAATCTCCTAAAGTACTTAGGAATAGTCTCAAAACTAAATAACTGACACATTTTAAATCTATATGTTCCCACATTTGGAATAAAAATATTTGGTGGGAAGAAAAATTCAATCTTGGTATTATTTCCTGGGCTAACCTCATCAACCATAAGATGGGTTTCTAACAGTTGAGACTCGTGTTGGATATTATTAAGTTCGGGAAAACGAGTACGAAGATAATCTTGTAAGATGGTTGAGCACATATGTCAAGTACCAAGGGAGGGATCTTTTTAAAAGTTAAAGCACATGAAGAATGATAATCACCCCCAAACTTAGAGTTTTCAGTGTCTCTAGTTAGACTAGTCACAATCTCCCTAATTTCTAGGTCATCAAATTCCTGAAAATGGGCAATTGATTCTTCTAAGTCAGGTTCATCCTCACTAATCTCTACAAGTTCATCTAAGACTATTGTTTCTAAATTGCACGACTTTAAAAGAGTATTCTCAGGATAAAACCGTTCCTCGAAACCATCATTGATTACTGTTTCTAAATCGTTCGACTCGAAAACAACATTCTCAAGATAAATCGGTTCTTCTAAACTTTTATCGGCTTCGTAAATAGGACATACTACATCCTCTAAAACGGGGGTATTTCTAGTCAAATCCTCGTCCTTTTTAATAGGTAAATAATTATTAAAATTATTTGGATTTGAATTAGAAATATCATTATCATTATAAAGCTCTATTGGAGTAACAAATTCCTGATCACCATGCCTACATGTTCCAATTTCTTCATCAACACTATCCTCCTCATCATCATCATCACAATATAATTTTTGCAATTCACGAATTCTCAAGCTTTGTTTCCAACTACGTTGTATATGTTTATAATACTTCTCATAGACCGTTAGAGGTGATTCCTTAATAAAAGTTGGAATATCCATATATGGTTGCCAACACATATATTCACCAAGAGTCATTTTCGAAGACGTCTCTTGATAACGAGAACTTATACACTTATATTCTTGTAACGTCATCTCAGGTGGCGTCTCCTGAAAAGGATTCATCACCGATGAAATACAAACTACAGAGGAATTCTACACAATCACAAACAAGGATGACTCGACCAAATCAAACCTATAAAATCTAGCAAACAACAAGCATGATGGCTCCACTTAGATTGTTTCTAGACCAGCTTTTATCTTTCATAGGGAATTCGTTACAATTTGAGCACACCCCTCTCGAATCAATCTAAGTTAAAGTAAGTTGAATAGAGATGGTAGTCCCCGAAAGGGTATAGAAATTGAGCGCAAATAAAAACGGGGGCCTACAGTAATACCGCAAGTGCACGGTCGTCAGTTGTAGCTCGTGCAAGTACGGGTCGATCCACAGAGATCGGGTGTGTTTTGGAAGTGTTTTAGCTAATTGGGTTCCTAAATTGTTGTTGGGTTTTGAAGCCTTTTGGCTTAAATTGGGCTTTGAGTGCTAATGGGTTTGTTCACAATAAAAGGAACTGAGCATGGGCTCAGTTTGGTCTTTGAAGTGCAAATGGGCTTAGGCCTTAAACTTAGGCTTTTGATTAAGCCTGAATTGGATTGGGCCTTAATGAATTTGGGCTTTGGTCTTAAACAACTGGGCTTTGGTTAAGCCCACAGTTGACTGAATTGGGCTTCAGTTTGAATTGAGCTTTGGACTTGATAGTGGACCAGATTGGGCTCAGCTGGCTTTGGCAGTGAACTGAGCTTTGGGCTCAGCAGCAGCAGGCAGGAAAAAGAAGGCAGCAGCTTGGCAGCAGCAACAGAAGTGCTGCAGGGCAAGTGCAAGAGAAACAGCAACTGCATAGCAAAAGCAACAGCAGCTGCAGAGGGAGGCATAGAAGGCAATGCAGCAGCTGTACACAGGGCCAAGAAAAGAAAGCAGTATTGCAGCACAAGACAATGCAAGTAGCAGCAAGAACAGCAAGACAGAGGCAAATGCACAGCAAGGCCAAGGAAACAACAGCAGTAGGGGAAGCAACAAGAAAACAAGTAGTGGGTAACTAACAGGGCAGCAACAGGGAAGACACAACAGCAACAGAAAACAACACAAGATGAACCAAGGCCTAAGCCAAGGGCAGGGGTGATAAAGAAACTGAAATGAAGCAAGGCTAGGCAGAATACAGGCAAACTAAAAGAATGGGAGGAAAATTAGCTTGCTCATTGTCACTAGTGAGCACTAATTTCCCCCAATGCACAATCAGCACATTGCATACAAGCATACACAGGGAATGGCAAGAAAATCAGCTTGCTTTAAGCACTGATTTCTTCCATTACACAATCAGTTCATTGCTTCAAATGTATCTAGCCTAACATTCCTTCAAATGACAGTGAATTAAACATGACACAACAATGAGGATAAACATATAAACAAACATGAACATAAGCACAACTAACAGGAGCAGAACTGAAATACTAACAGGAATTAATTTAACCTAACATGATACTTAACACATTAACAGTGAATAACACAACATCACAAACATAACAAGAGCACAGCAATTAACAAGAAACAATATTGAGAACAACATGAACTGAAATGAGCTTGTAAATTGAAAATTGAAAATTAACAGTTAACAGGACATGAGAGTCCTGGATGTGGGCTAATCCCAACATAGTTTTTACACACATCCCTCACCACATATTTATACCCAATTACATCATTAGGGCTTTCCCCCAATTTTCCCCCAAAATCAGTGAAATTAGGTTTTGCAAATTACCTAATTTTATGGCACAATTCCTCCCATGTGCGACGACCCATTCTTCCTCTGACTCCCCTCATGCTATCCACGCCTCCAATTGCTTCATCTATCAATCTAATTCACCAAATCCAATCCTAACAGTGAAGAGGATGGTGGAGTTGTTGAAATAGCTTAATAGGTGATAGGGGTGATGATAGTAGTGATGGGTGTGGTTGTTGTGGAGAGTTGGTGGTTTGGTGGCTGTTGCAGGAGGGGTGGTGACGACAGGGAAGAAGGTGGTGGTGATGGTGCGGCAGGGTATGGCTCTGCAGAGGGGGTGAGGTCGATGGAGAGGAAGGAGGAGATGTTTGGTTGAGGTTAAATGGTTCGGTTGCTAGGGTGTTATGCGAGATATCAAGGTTCGATGTCCAGCGAAGGTAAGCCGCTGGATGCGAAGATGGTTGGTAGATCTAACGGTAAGATAAGAGATGAATCGATGCAACCGTTGGATTTTGAAACACAACGAAGTCAACGGTTTCAGATGATGTTAGGTACTGTAGTGTTAAGCGGAAGTATCAAACTTTGATGCACAGCAAGGGAGCGACCGTTGGATTCAACTACCATCTAATCTGAAGGCTTGGAATTTCAGCGTGTGGTGCTTGGCAGAGACTTCAGATTTTGATGCTCTATGAAGGAGCGACCGTCGGATGCTTCTGAGAAATGATCTGATGGCTGAGAACGGAGGCGCTTTTGTGTGTAGAAAATGAGGTTGTGCGCACCATTCTTCGCGGTTTCCTTGCGTAATTTCTCCCGGCTTTTCACTACTTTTCTGCTCTTTTCGCTCCGCGACTCATCCGAACTTTATTTATTACCTAAAAATGCAATTAATTAATAAAAATATTTATTCTTGAAAACAATGAAAATACAGAATATGGGATAAAATGTAGAATTAATGCACAAAAGATGAGTTAAAATGCCAACAAAAAGGGATAAATATATACAATATTTGGCACTCATCAAATACCCCCAAACCTGAATTTTACTTGTCCTCAAGTAAAACAAAACTAAGGAAATCCTAACTATACCACTGTCGCTGGTCTCTCGAATGCATTTAGCGTATGCACTAAGCCTTTTAAACCACTAAGTGTCCCTAGTGGACGAGTTGAAGTCTCGTGAAGGTTTACCAGAGGTGTGCCTACAAAACCTAAGGACAAAATATAAGCTCAGATTCCATCAAACGTGACATGTGCAAAACAGTTTAAGCTCACAGCAAAATGGAGATGTCAATCTAGCTATCGAAGGCACAATCCTAGCACTGATAACAAAAAAAGACATGTGATAAGAGTGTAAAGTGTATCTACACATGTGTAAAGAAAGATCTGAAGTCATGACTACTAATCACCAAGAGATAGTTTCTCAGGCTAAGAACTGAGGTCGAAATCTAGCTAGCTGTCCGGACTTTACGAGAATTGTGAATGAGTTGGAGGTATTTCACAATTCTCGCGTTGTACATCAATGGCATACACCCTCCTTGCTTATTACAACGAAACAACAAAAGATGACTATTTACATGACTCTTATTTACATTGACTATCTCTTTTATTTTTGGAACAAGAGATGATGGAATTGATAAATACTTGATTTTTTTGTATTTTTCTGATATATTTTTTTCTGAATTATACATCGTTTTTTTTTTTTTTTTTTTTTTTTTTTTTTTTTTTTTTTTTAAGGAAACACTTTTGATACATAACAAAAAGAAACAAAAGATTACATGACACTTTGCAAGAGGTAGCCCTTTTTGATGCACCCAGTTAAATTCGATGGTTGTCTTTCTTAATGTAACCTCCACCTTCTATCCCAACCAACCAAAGAACAAGCTAGTCAAGTTTCGTTCAGTATTCTAAAGTGATTGGCAATCGTAACTTCCTATCAACACCTTGAAGATCGAGGCCATACATGTATTGGTAGATCGTGCGCGTGCAAATTTCTTATCACTATGTGAATTGTGCTAGAATCAGGGTGCCTAAATATCTAGACTAAGACTCCTAATAAAAATACATATTTGCACAAGAGTCAACATTTCAAGGTAAATGAGCTCCATTTTTATGATTTTTCATTTTTTAATTTTTTTTTTTTGAATTTGATTTTCAATTTTTTTTTTTGGAATTTTTCAATTTTTTCAAAAAGAAGAGGAGTTTTGTTTTCAATTATAGCATATTATCGTGGATCTACTCTATACCCCCAAACCTAAACTAAACATTGTCCTCAATGTTTCAAAATATGGAAAGAATTAAAATGCAACATATGGAAAGGGACATGCTGAGTAGAGTAAAAGGAGAGAGAATACCCGATTTCGGCGAAAGCAGAATTAAAACTCCGTTATTCAAGGCAAAAATCCAACATATTTCAGCCGAGATCATATTGGATTAGCAAAATATAACAAAAGGAACAAAAGGTTTTTAAAATTTTATCTACTGGATTATATACAAAAAATTCACCATACACTAACAATCTAAAGAGTTGAGGATCAACCCAAAAGAAAAAGTGTAGAGACAGAAAGTTTCAAAACACTAAAATTGGACTTAAATGGGAGTGAGAGTGAAAAACCGAATGAATTACCCCTAAACCTAAATTTTTCAACAGGTTTACTTTTAAGCACAAAATCTAACAATTTTAAGGGTTCAGGATTCAAAAGGTCTAACTCATAATGGACTGTTTTCGGGATGGGCAAACATGCAATTTCCAACTGTGGCTCT
This sequence comes from Papaver somniferum, assembly GCF_003573695.1. Taxonomy (NCBI): domain Eukaryota; kingdom Viridiplantae; phylum Streptophyta; class Magnoliopsida; order Ranunculales; family Papaveraceae; genus Papaver; species Papaver somniferum. Next base: position 4,686,401 of record NW_020651082.1, on the reverse strand, counting down.
TTAAAAGTGTTATATTTTGAAGCAAAATAGTCCAAGAGGACTTGGGAAGCACACAGTTCCAATCCTAGATTAGGAATTTTCAGAAAAATCGGTTTGACAATATGGGTACAAACCAAATCTAGGTTGGGTGGAAGGCCACCAAATTGTGACTTAGGTAGAAGAATAGGCATATCATTATCAATCAAATCAAATCTTCTAACTCATCTACACATGTCACATCATGCTCACAATCATCAATCATTGGCAAGATCACAATCAGAATTATCAACATCATCAACAGATTTATTTTCGTGTATCGGCACATCAGGGGAAACATCACATGGAATACTAGAAGAAATATCATGCATTAAGGTCGGGGCAGAGAAGCCTAATGTATTTGAACCCAAAGGTTCCATAACATTTTCAGTATAGACATGTTCTTCTAACATAACATCATAATCATCATCATCATCATGATAGGCATTTTGCAATCTAGGATAATTTTCAATCCTAAGGTCGGAGCTATTACAAGAATAAAACTCTAATTCATGAGGGTGATTCTATATCATGTGGTGTTGTTCCTGTTTCCCTAACGGATTCCCATTGATGGGTTTTTTCTGCAATCTCGGCTAAAAAATTCCATGCATCATCCACAGATTTATCAATAAACTCACCATTACACATAGATTCAACCATGGTTCGAGATTTAAAGTCTAGTCCCTCATAGAGGATGACGACAAGTCTCCACTTCTCAATTCCATGGTGCGGACATTCACTCAACAAATCATTAAAACGTTCAAAATAGTGAAAAACAGTTTCCTCATCCAATTGGACAAAACAATTGATACTTTGACGAATAGCGATGGTCCTATGGTGTGGAAAAAATTTTGGAAAAATTGATTAGTGAGTTGTTCCCAAGTGGTGATTGATTGTGGTCTCAAACCGTAAAACCATGTTTTGGCCCTTTCTTTAAAGAAAATGTAAACAAACGCAATTTCAGAGAGTCTTCGGACATGATCAGGTTGCATAGTCCGACAAATTTGTTCAAACTCTCTTACATGAGTATAGGGGTTCTCAGAATCGAACCCTCGAAATATAGGAAGTATTTGTATCATGCTTGCATTTATTTTAAAAGGGTTATTGGTTTGAGGTAACAATACATGATAATGGAATTTGTATTGATGGATACATGTATTCATGGAGAGCATGAGGTTGGTCCATTTTGAAATGACACAAAGCCCACTATTTGGTTTTAAATGGGAAAATTTTGGTTTTGGTGGGTTATAAAAGAAAAAGAAATTTGGTTTAAAATGGGAGCAAGAAAATTTGGTTTTAATTTTTTTTTTTTTTTAAAAGGAAAAAGTAAAGTTTTTTTTTTTTTTTTTTTTTTTTTTAAAAGAAAATAAAATTAAGAAAATAAGATTTGGTTTTTTAAAATGGGAGCAAGCCCACTGTGGTCCTCTAATGGAATGAAGGAAGGCTGCGGCCCACAATCGGTTATAAGCTCAGCTGGGTTTAAACCCAGAGTCCAAAATACAAGTCCAATGAAAGAATTTAAACAAGCTCACACAAAATAAATACAAGCCCACAAATTAAACAAACAAGCCCAAAAATAAATTATTACAAACCCAAAATAAAGATAAAAAGCCCAAAAAATTGGGTTAATTATTACAAGCCCACAATTAAAGAAATTTGGAAGCCCACAGGTTGGGTTCTCTCAATGGAATGGGTTTAGGCTTACCTTTTTAGCACAGCCCAGCTGCTCTGATATTGTTGCAAAAACCCAGTTGGGTTTTGGTTCTTTTCCTTGGTGGCGTCCCAGCAGAGGAAAAACAGGTTCAGAACAGCAGGTCCAACAGCAAATGAAGTGAAGCAGATGCAGATGCAAATGCTATGCAGTGAAATGCAAAAATAGCTAAGAAAAACACAGATAAAACACAACACCAATCCCCGGCAGCGGCGCCAAAAACTTGGTGGGCTTGGAAAAGGGGTATAAAATTAAGCGAAGTGAAAACGGGGGCCTACAGTAATACCGCAAGTGCACGGTCGTCAGTTGTAGCTCGTGCAAGTACGGGTCGATCCACAGAGATCGGGTGTGTTTTGGAAGTGTTTTAGCTAATTGGGTTCCTAAATTGTTGTTGGGTTTTGAAGCCTTTTGGCTTAAATTGGGCTTTGAGTGCTAATGGGTTTGTTCACAATAAAAGGAACTGAGCATGGGCTCAGTTTGGTCTTTGAAGTGCAAATGGGCTTAGGCCTTAAACTTAGGCTTTTGATTAAGCCTGAATTGGATTGGGCCTTAATGAATTTGGGCTTTGGTCTTAAACAACTGGGCTTTGGTTAAGCCCACAGTTGACTGAATTGGGCTTCAGTTTGAATTGAGCTTTGGACTTGATAGTGGACCAGATTGGGCTCAGCTGGCTTTGGCAGTGAACTGAGCTTTGGGCTCAGCAGCAGCAGGCAGGAAAAAGAAGGCAGCAGCTTGGCAGCAGCAACAGAAGTGCTGCAGGGCAAGTGCAAGAGAAACAGCAACTGCAGAGCAAAAGCAACAGCAGCTGCAGAGGGAGGCATAGAAGGCAATGCAGCAGCTGTACACAGGGCCAAGAAAAGAAAGCAGTATTGCAGCACAAGACAATGCAAGTAGCAGCAAGAACAGCAAGACAGAGGCAAATGCACAGCAAGGCCAAGGAAACAACAGCAGTAGGGGAAGCAACAAGAAAACAAGTAGTGGGTAACTAACAGGGCAGCAACAGGGAAGACACAACAGCAACAGAAAACAACACAAGATGAACCAAGGCCTAAGCCAAGGGCAGGGGTGATAAAGAAACTGAAATGAAGCAAGGCTAGGCAGAATACAGGCAAACTAAAAGAATGGGAGGAAAATTAGCTTGCTCATTGTCACTAGTGAGCACTAATTTCCCCCAATGCACAATCAGCACATTGCATACAAGCATACACAGGGAATGGCAAGAAAATCAGCTTGCTTTAAGCACTGATTTCTTCCATTACACAATCAGTTCATTGCTTCAAATGTATCTAGCCTAACATTCCTTCAAATGACAGTGAATTAAACATGACACAACAATGAGGATAAACATATAAACAAACATGAACATAAGCACAACTAACAGGAGCAGAACTGAAATACTAACAGGAATTAATTTAACCTAACATGATACTTAACACATTAACAGTGAATAACACAACATCACAAACATAACAAGAGCACAGCAATTAACAAGAAACAATATTGAGAACAACATGAACTGAAATGAGCTTGTAAATTGAAAATTGAAAATTAACAGTTAACAGGACATGAGAGTCCTGGATGTGGGCTAATCCCAACATAGTTTTTACACACATCCCTCACCACATATTTATACCCAATTACATCATTAGGGCTTTCCCCCAATTTTCCCCCAAAATCAGTGAAATTAGGTTTTGCAAATTACCTAATTTTATGGCACAATTCCTCCCATGTGCGACGACCCATTCTTCCTCTGACTCCCCTCATGCTATCCACGCCTCCAATTGCTTCATCTATCAATCTAATTCACCAAATCCAATCCTAACAGTGAAGAGGATGGTGGAGTTGTTGAAATAGCTTAATAGGTGATAGGGGTTATGATAGTAGTGATGGGTTGCGGTTGTTGTGGAGAGTTGGTGGTTTGGTGGCTGTTGCAGGAGGGGTGGTGACGACAGGGAAGAAGGTGGTGGTGATGGTGCGGCAGGGTATGGCTCTGCAGAGGGGGTGAGGTCGATGGAGAGGAAGGAGGAGATGTTTGGTTGAGGTTAAATGGTTCGGTTGCTAGGGTGTTATGCGAGATATCAAGGTTCGATGTCCAGCGAAGGTAAGCCGCTGGATGCGAAGATGGTTGGTAGATCTAACGGTAAGATAAGAGATGAATCGATGCAACCGTTGGATTTTGAAACACAACGAAGTCAACGGTTTCAGATGATGTTAGGTACTGTAGTGTTAAGCGGAAGTATCAAACTTTGATGCACAGCAAGGGAGCGACCGTTGGATTCAACTACCATCTAATCTGAAGGCTTGGAATTTCAGCGCTGTGGTGCTTGGCAGAGACTTCAGATTTTGATGCTCTATGAAGGAGCGACCGTCGGATGCTTCTGAGAAATGATCTGATGGCTGAGAACGGAGGCGATTTTGTGTGTAGAAAATGAGGTTGTGCGCACCATTCTTCGCGGTTTCCTTGCGTAATTTCTCCCGGCTTTTCACTACTTTTCTGCTCTTTTCGCTCCGCGACTCATCCGAACTTTATTTATTACCTAAAAATGCAGAATTAATTAATAAAAATATTTATTCTTGAAAACAATGAAAATACAGAATATGGGATAAAGTGTAGAATTAATGCACAAAAGATGAGTTAAAATGCCAACAAAAAGGGATAAATATATACAATATTTGGCACTCATCAAGAGACGAGGGAAGCTCAACGGAGCTTTGATACCCAAGGTCTCACCGGCATTACAAGGCGACGTATTCAACTTGTAGAAACCTTATTGAACTTCAAAGAATGCTTAAAGAGTAACCAATATTTTTCGAATGATTTTCCTATTAAGCTCGTTACCCTATCGATCTCGTTCTATTCCAAATTTTAAAGCTTAGTTTCGCGTTAGGTTTCGTTTACCTAAGGCGGGCAAGATGGGAACGGTGATGAAATCCGAACCCTTATCTTATATGGCTAGTTCTTGCCATTTACTAGGAATTTAATGCAACCGGTTCAGTCCTCAATAAATAATCACCTTAAGGTAAACAGTAAACCCGCTTGCAGGAGATTCGCGGGTGTTTTGATGGACTTAGCTCCCGTACCAGACGGGCGATGAACCGTTGTAGTCGACTCGGGCCACTGACTCCTGTGTCAGTGTGCGAACCCGAGGAGCCTAGACGATATCGTAATCGTCGTCCTTCCCTGTGCAATTTATATTTAAATTAACCCTTCCTTAGGGTTTTAAAAATTAAGTCCACTGTCCCAAAAATAAAGTCCAAAGAAAGAGTCCAAAAATTAAAAAAAATAAGACCCTATTTACAATTTCTAAAAAAAATGAATAAAATTAAAATAACTATATACAAAACTTCTTCTTCACTCTTTTTGGATTCCTCTTTTCTTTCGTTCTTTGGCTTCGCTTTTATTTTCAGCGCTTTCTCTTGTTTTTTTTTACTTTAGCTCAGCTCCAAATCTGAAATCAAACAAAAATACCAAAACGGGTAAAAAAGAACAAAAATAATAAAAATAAAAATAACCCTAAAAAAATAAATCTATAAACAAGTCCGCGTCGGCGGCGCCAAAATTTGATGTAATATTTTAAGTGGTAAAGAAAAGTTCGTTTCTCGGACTTGTAAAGATTTAAAAATAAAAATATATACACAAAATATGTCACAAGATCAAGAGACTGAGACTCATGATTCCACCAATTCTTATACTCATGCGATTCAACTATTAATTCTAGACAATTATAGCATATAATGATAACAAATATCGACTCTTTCTTTGCCAAAAATAGATTTTGTAAAGTATTAGATGTAAATCATAAGTATGATGCATCAAGAATCTCTGGGATTAAGCATACACCATCAGACAAAATCACAAATAATCAAGAAAAATCATAAATCAATTTAGAATAGTGCAAAAGTCATATAAGAATCAAATAGAATTATTATATGCGTAAAGAACGGCTTCCTCCATCATCCCAGCGTTGGGGTTTATCTACTCATATTAATCATGTTCTCAAAATACATAATTGATGCTTAAAATATGATTAAAAGAGTAGAAAAAATATAAAACAGTGAATCTAAGACTCATAGGAGGCGTCCAAAATTAACGATACAACCTTGATGTTGTTGAACAACGACAGATGGCTGCTGTTGTTGGCGCTGCTGAAGAACGACGGTCCTGGCAGGTCCGTTATTCGTGTTCTTCAGCTCCTTCTTCTTCAATAGAAGCAGGAGGTGAACATTCCTGCAACTTCCTATTCTTCGCTCCTCCTGCCTCTGCTCGACCCCAAACTTCTTCATAATCCCCTGTTATGTTCCAACTATCTCTTATATACTCCACAGGGTCAAGAAATCCCAAAAAATTCTCCTCCTTTTTCCCTCTGCAAGTCACGTATATTTCCCTGATATATTTTTATTTTCTCTTCCGTATGCGTCCGTGATGTCCACATATTTCCTAACTTGGTCGTATAAGATCATGAGAAAATATCTTCCCAAATACCCGTGTTTATCTTCTCCCAGGTTCATACGTAACTTCCAAATATATCTTCCCGTATATAACAGAATTCCAAAAATATCTCAGTCCCTGTTTAGCCTTCGATCGAGTTATCCAGCCCATTCCGGTTGATTAAATCGCTTGCATATGATATGTTAAGCCTTAACAGGCCTATCCCAAGAGAATTCAGCAATTGAATCACTTTAAAAATCATCCAACAATCGAACTGAAATTTTTCCAGAGTGAACTCACTTTTCCCGCCAATTTTTTTATTTAAAATTTGCGAAGAAAACTGACTTCCCCCTAATCCAGTTCTGATGTCCCTTTAGCAATTTGGGGCTGAAATAGAATTCTTGGGGTGGAAATAACCAAAACATGGGTGCCTTTAGTAATTTTTCTGGGATGTTTTCCGCACTTTTTCGGGGTTCCTCCAGGGTATTTCTGGGGCGCTTCCGGCATACTTATGGGGCGCTTCCGGCACACTTATGGGGCGCTTCCGATACGTTATCTGCGGAGGTCTAAATGCCACATTTTTAACCAATTTCTCAGCAAAACCTTATTTTTCCAAAAACACCTACATATACATAAAATAGCCAAATAAGTATAAAATCGAGCACTAAAAATATATACAAATGAGATATATTAGACATATAAATGCGTCTATCAAATACCCCCAAACTTATTATTTGCTAGTCCCGAGCAAATAAAAACTACAAAATAAAATCCTAACTCACTTTCGCAGGCATCGTCGATTGCATTTAGCGTATGCAATAAGCGTTTAAACCCCTAGGTGGCCCTAGTGGCCGAGTTATAGTCTCGGGAGGGCTTACCAGAGATATATCCACAAAATCTTTACTCCAGACCCTAACTATCTACGCGGAATCTCGGAAAGCACTAAAGAACCTCCTTGGTTGGCATACTTATTGATTACAAGAGGAAGTACCCTGATGCGAAATTCCAATTGATGTACACGAGTTTGCACTCAAGCATACTAAAATTCATATATAATTGTCAGAGATCTACTAAGATAGTTTCACAATAGACATCATATTCGGAGTCAACAAATCACATGGATAGATCAAGAGATGGATATAGAAAAATATAGATGGTTTTGATGTTGACTAGGTGAACGGTGTTTCTCATATCTGTCTGAAGGCCACTGCCAAAATAACATATCCTAAATGACTGATATAGTCTGACTAGTATCAACACACTGGCATATATAAGGGAACAAGTGGTCAAAAATCCTAACTCTAGGTCAACACAACTGGCATATACAAGGGTTCCAGTGGTAAAATTTATTGAATTTTATTCCGTTTGGTCTAATGGTCTGGTCTCTTTTTTTTTTCTTTTTTTTCTGAAGTCTCAATCACTTTATTTCACCCTAGCAGTGGTAACAACTTGAATCGTGAGCCCCACCTAATCACCTAGAGAAACATAGTTTAAATATAAAATAAAATAGAAATAGAAATGAAAAGGGCTCAACGAAATACAGCGAAGATAATCTTGTAAGATGGTTGAGCACATATGTCAAGTCCCAAGGGAGGGATATTTTTAAGAGTTAAAGCACATGAAGAATGATAATCACCCCCAAACTTAGAGTTTTCAGTGTCTCTAGTTAGACTAGTCACAATCTCCCTAATTTCTAGGTCATCAAATTCCTGAAAATGGGAAATTGATTCTTTTAACTCAGGTTCATCCTCACTAATCTCTACGAGTTCATTTAAGACTATTGTTTCTGAATTGCACGACTTTAAAACAGTTGCCTCAGGATAAAACCGTTCCTCGAAACCATCATTGACTACTGTTTCTAAATCGTTCGACTCGAAAACAGTATTCTTAAGATAAATCGGTTCTTCTAAACTTTTATCGGCTTCGTAAATAGGACATACTACATCGTCTAAAACGGGGGTATTTCTAGTCAAATCCCCGTCCTTTTTAATAGGTAAATAATTATTAAAATTATTTGGATTTGAATTAGAAATATCATTATCATTATAAATCTCTATTGGAGTAACAAATTCCTGATCACCATGCCTACATGTTCTAATTTCTTCATCAACACTATCCTCCTCCTCATCATCATCACAATATAATTTTTGCAATTCACGAATTCTCAAGCTTTGTTTCCAACTACGTGGTATATGTTTATAATACTTCTCATAGACCGTTAGAGGTGATTCCTTAATAAAAGTTGGAATATCCATATATCGTTGCCAATGCATATATTTAGAGCTGCACATGAGCCGGTATAGTCCGGGTTTCTTGTGAACCCGGTACCTGTACCTGGTGTTGATCGGTTCCTCACTTTGAGGACCGGTACCTGTACCTGTACCTGGAGTTGTACCTGTACTGGTGAGACTGACCGGTTCCACTCCGATACCGCGTTTTTACCCGCTCCATTCGATCCTAGCCAATTACACCACCTTATCTTCTTCGTCATCTGAAACTTCTCTGTAATGGATCGATTAAACCCCCCAACTAAACAACCACAACCCTAATTTCTCCAAAGTTAATTAAACATGAACCCTAAATTAATTAACATCTATAGTAATTGTACCCAAGTGTAAAGAACAAGAGAACAAGAAAAATACGGTGGTGGTGATTCTGGTGGTGGAGGCTATAATGGTGAGTGGGGGTGGCTCTCTGTCGGGAAAAACGAAGAAGAGTAGAAGATTTTCTTAAGAAGAATCGAGAGAAACAGTGAGTAGGTCAATAAAATTGTGCTTAGTGGAAGGTCAGCATGTAAGATTCCTAAAAAAATCTAAGGCTATGATTAACCGGGACATATGGGTCGGGACGGGTCGGGACTCACCCCAGAACCAGTACCTGTACCGACCTACTCCGGGTCTCTACTTTCAGAACCGGTACATGAACCGGCAACTCCGGGTCCGGTACGGTACAAGTCCGGGTTTTTCGGTTCCTAACCGGTACAGGTACTTTGGACCGGGTCTTGTGCAGCCCTACATATATTCACCAAGAGTCATTTTCAAAGACGTCTCTTGATAACAAGAATTTCTACACTTATATTCGTGTTCTTCAGCTCCTTCTTCTTCTTCTTCAGCAGCAGCAGGTGAACATTCCTGCAACTCCCTATTCTTCGCTCCTCCTGCCTCTGCTCGACCCCAAACTTCTTCATAATCCCCTGTTATGTTCCAACTATCTCTTATATACTCCACAGGGTCAAGAAATCCCACAAAATTCTCCTCCTTTTTCCCTCTGCAAGTCATGTATATTTCCCTGATAAATTTTTATTTTCTCTTCCGTATGCGTCCGTGATGTCCACATATTTCCTAACTTGGTCGTATAAGATCATGAGAAAATATCTTCCCAAATACCCGTGTTTATCTTCTCCCAAGTTCATACGTAACTTCCAAATATATCTTCCCATATATAACAGAATTCCAAAAAAATCTCGGTCCCTGTTTAGCCTTCGATCGAGTTATCCAGCCCATTCCGGTTGATTAAATCGCTTGCATATGATCTGTTAAGTCTTAACAGGCCTATCCCAAGAGAATTCAGCGATTGAATCACTTTAAAAATCATCCAACAATCGAACTGAAATTTTGCCAGAGTGAACTCATTTTTCCAGCCAATTTTTTTATTTAAAATTTGCGAAGAAAACTGACTTCCCCCTAATCCATTTCTGATGTCCCTTTAGCAATTTGGGGCTGAAATAGAATTCTTGGGCTGGAAATAACCAAAACATGGGTTCCTTTAGTAATTTTCTGGGATGTTTTCCGCACTTTTTCGAGGTTCCTCCAGGGTATTTCTTGGGCGCTTCCGGCATACTTATGGGGCGCTTCCGGTACACTTCTGGTGTACTTCCGATACGTTATCTACGGAGGTCTAAATGCCACATTTTTAGCCAATTTCTCCGCAAAACCTTATTTTTCCAAAAACACCTAAAAATATATAAAATAGACAAATAAGTATAAAATCAAGCACTAACAATATATATAAATGAGATATACTAGACACATAAATGAGTCTATCAGATTTGTTGACTCTGAATATAATGTCCATAGTGCATCTATCTGAGTAGAGATTTGTCACTTATATATGAATTTTAGTATGCTTGAGTGCAAACTCGTGTACATCAATTGGAATTTCGCATCAGGTACTTCTTCCCGTAATCAATAAGTATGCCAACCAAGGAGATTCTTTAGTGCCATTCCAAGGTTCTGTGTAGATAGCTAGGGTCTGGAATAAAGGTTTTGTGGGTATACCTCTGGTAAACCCTCCCGAGACTATAACCCGTCCATTAGGGTCACCTAGGGTTTTAAAGGCTTATTGCATACGCTAAATGCAATCGACGATGCCTGCGAAAGTCAGTTAGGATTATATTTTGTAATTTTGATTTGCTCGGGACTAGAAAATAATAAGTTTGGGGGTATTTGATAGACGTATTTATGTGTCTAATATATCTCAATTGTATATATTGTTAGTGCTCGATTTTGTACTTATTCGGTTATTTATGTATTTGTAGGTGTTTTTGGAAAAATAAGCTTTTGTGGCGAAATTGGCTAAAAATGTGGCATTTGAACCTCCGTAGATAACGTACCAGAAGCACCCTAGAAGTATGTTGGAGACACCCCAGAAATACCTCGAAGGAACCCCGAAAAAGTGCTGAAAAACATCCCAAAAGAATTTCTAAAGGCACCCATCGGTTGGATAAGGGCACCCCAGGACACCCAGCTATTAAATGTGCCTAACTTTTGGATCGGGGACACCTCATCTTCATCTTTCAAATTGGAAATTTGGCGGGAAACACTTTTGCAGACGGAACAGATTTTAGGGTTTGATTTTCAAACGAGTTTGAAGGAGATTCTATCGCAGAATTCAGTTGGGCTGAACGTGATTAAGCTAAACAGGCCTGATAAAGTGTTTTTATTCGGTTAATTTGGGATGGATAATCACCAGTGATGAAAACAAAGTCTCGGGTTTGCTGAGTTTTCCTGCGTAATTTTCATGGAGGAATTTGAGAGAGATTTAGTCGGAGATATTCATGGGAATAACTTGCGATTACTCGGTGGAGATAAAACAGGAAAGATATGTGTTCTAGATTGGAGAAAATAGGTTGGAAGAAAAATATGGAGTTTCGTATATTATCGGAAATTGATATTCATGGAAAGTACGTGGAGAATAAGGGAGACTATTTTCCTGGATTAGCTTGGATATACTTGGAAAGAGTTTTGAAGAACCCAGATTCTGTTTTAACGCGTAAGAAAAAGGAAAGATAAATCCGTGCTGGAAAAAAAAACTCCGAGACTTTGAAGAGAAGATAATCTAGAAGATTTACCTTAGATATAAACATGAGGTGTATAAATAGGTGTGGGGAGGTCACATATAAAAGGAATCGAGAGTTAGGGGTAGGTTTAGAGCAACAGAAATCGCTGCAGAGCGATTCTGCAGTAGCAACAGAGAAGAGGAAGAAGAAGAGTTGCAGACGACATAGCAGAAGTGTCGTTCTCAAGAACCCTAAACTGAAGAACATTAAGTTGCACAGAACAATCGCATTCAGGGTCTTATATTCAAATAGTTCTGTAACAGTCCAATAGCCACGCATATCTTCAGTTAGCCACACCTTCTGTAACAGTGGACTCTGTAACGCCATAACAGCCTTGCAGATTCACTGAATCATATAATTTCTTCAATAAAAACACCTTTTGAGCCATGATTTACTATTTTAAGTGTGTTTTGATCCTAATGAGCTAAACCCCAACGCTGGGGCGACGGAGGAAGTCTTATTTCACAAACGTTTGGTAACTTTAATCGATTCTTTATAACTTTTGCACTTGTTTTTATCGTTTTATGATTTTTATTAATTATTTGTTATTTCGTTTGATGGTGTATGCTTAGACGTAAGAGCTTTTGACGCACCATGCTTGTGATTTACACTTGATGTTTTACAAAATCTACTTTTGGCAAAGAAAAGAGTCAACAAAAGTGCTAGAATTGTTATGATTCGTTTTATGAACCAATTGAATGTGATTAATGGTGGAATCCGAAGTCCTAGTATCTCTCGTTATCGTGACAACAACCTTTCTTACCACTTTAAAATTACATTATTCGTCCATAGTTGGATGTAGGCGTCCATAGTTGAGATAATAGGCTCTAGTGGAACCTCGAACCGAGTCTTAACTCAACCTGGGACGACTGTCTCAACTGTGGATGATCGGCTCAAACTTCACTGTCCATTTTCAAAAATTGCATTTGCCCATCTACATGGACGGGAAAATGAGAAAATCCTCATAATCGCACTTGACTTGCTCTTACAGATTGAGACTAACAAAAATTAAAAAAAATTGGATGAATTTTTTGTGAAAATAGAAAATAGATAGAAGTTGTGTGTGTTTATTAGCGGATATGAGGAGATTTATATAGGTAGGATGGATATATAATCGTTGGCTAACGGTTAAAAACATAGGTGTTGTCTTCCATAGTTGAGACGATTGATCTGAATCTCGTCTCATGTTGAATCGAGCATTAGCTTAACCTGGTAAGATCGTCTCAACTGTAGATGATTATCTCAAACATCACTAAAAAACTCCTCTCCCACTTCTCAAAATTGCGTTTCGTTAAAAAAAATGTGGACCAAAATGTTTGACTGCGGTTTCGCAAAACATGTCGATATTTTTATATATTGTTGTTTTTGTCGTACGAATTTACTCATCACATGTATCCGCTGGCACCCCATAGCCAAGAATTCTTAGGTCTGCAGTGACCTTTCAGGAGTATGTCCTCGTACATTTCTAACGTTAAATCGATAGTTGAACTTGTGGTTTACCCGACAAAGCTTTCCAATAAGCCTAATAACCAAGTATTGCGGCATACAGAAGCAACATTTTAAAATCTTCATCAGAGTACACATATCTATTGAAAAATAATCATGCTTCGTATGTTGTGATGTGTTTGTAGATTGTGGTAAGTAGAGTGTCGTTCACTCGGAGTTGTGTGATAGACGCATTTATGTGTCTAATTTGTCTCAATTGTTTATATTGTCAGTGCTCGATTTTGTACTTATTTGGTTATTTTATGTCTTTCTAGGTGTTTTTGGAGAAATAAGCTTTTGCGGCGAAATTGGCTAAAAAGTGGTTTTTGCGCTCATGGGAGAAAATTACTATACGGACTCTCACTTTGGATAAGGGGTAACCTAATTACTAAGGGGCACCCCATTTCAGGGCATGTACTAAAGGGACACCGGAACTGGATAGGGGAGGTCATCTTCAAAGTTTCAAAACTGGATTTTGGCGGGAAAAAAGGCAGCAGCGTCAACAGTTTTGGATCAAGGATTTGAGCGACCTAGGAGGCGATTCAATGGGTAAATTTGGTACCCAAGGACTCTACAAGACATAAGGGACCTGTTAGAAGCGATTAGACCCATCTAATTGGGCTGGATAAGTCATAAAATCCACACAAAGTCAAGACAGTACACACGGTCCCTGTTTAGGGTTTTGAATTGGTTTGAAAGATTTGGGAGAGATTCTTGCGTGGGATATACTTCAAAACAGTTGAGTCCAAGTCCTAGAAGATATTTGAGTCGATAGAATAGCTAAAAACAGCCTGGAACGCAACAAGAAGAAGATTATTCTTCAAACAACCCGTAAAGAATAATGGAGATTTCCAAGGGGTTTGATCGAGTTTCAAGGGGATTTAAAGCCTATAAATAGTTGTTTTTATGTAAGATAAAGTGTATGAAGAGTTTGGGGTCGATACAGATCCAGGAGGAGCGAAGAAGAAGGAGTAGCAGCAATGTTCACCTGCTGCTGCTGCTGCCATTAAAAAGCTTCAAGAACACGAAGAACAGACTCCCCAGGACAGTCTTATTTTCAGCAGCTTCAGAACAGTCTTATTTTCAGCAGCTCAACAGCAGAAGAGAGGTGTCGCAGTTCGCTGCAGTTTACTGTTGTCGTTCTTTTCTGGACGTGTTTTGTTAGTCTCAGAACTACTATTTTATAACTTTTGACTCTTTTAATCACACTTTGAGCTTTGAATTAATATGTTGAGTGTGTGATTGATATGAATAGCTAAACCCCAATACTGGGATGATGGAGGAAACCGTTCTTTATGCATGAGTAATTTTATTTAATTCTTTTATGACTATTTGCACTATTATGAATGGAATAATGATTTTTATTGATTATTTGTGATTTTGTCTGATGATGTATGCTTAATCCATGAGATTCTTGATGCATCATGCTTATGATTTACATATAATACTTACAAAATCTATTTTTGGCAAAGTAAGAGTCGATATTTGTTATCAGTATAAGCTTTAATTGTCTAGAATTAATAATTGAATCGCATGAGTATAAGAATTGGTGAAATCCTGAGTCCCGGTATCTCTTGATCTTGTGACAATTTTGTATATATTTTTGTTTTTAAATCTATTCAAGTCCGAGCAACGAACTCCTATTTACCGCAATCAAAGTACTACAACAAAATGGCGCCGCCGACGCGGACTTGTATATAGATTTTTTTTTAGGTTTATTATTTTATTTTATTTTTTTTACTATTATTTGTTCCGTTTTACGTTTCTTTTTGTGTCTTTGATTTACAGGTTCGAAGTGGAATACTAAGGACTTGGGAACAAAAAGCTTAAAGCTAAAAGCTAAAAGATAAAAGAGAAGAGAAAAAAGACATAATTTTTTTAGGATTTAATTTTTTTTATTATTATTATTATTTTTTTTGTATATAGCTTTTATATACTTTTTTTTTTAGAATTTGTAGATAGGCTTTATTTTTCATAATTTTTGTAATTTTTGGACTTTTTATTTGGACTTCATTTTGGACTTTTGGACATTTTTATTTTTATTTTTAAACCCTACGGAAGGGTATCCTTAAATACAAACTGTTTGCAGGGAAGGACGACGATTACGATATCGTCTCGGCCCCTCGGGTTCGCACACGGCATAGGAGTCGTGGCCCGAGTCGACGACAACGGTTCATCGCCCGTCTGGTACGGGAGGTAAGTCCAATCGAAACACCCGCGAATCTCCTGCAAGCGGGTTACTGTCTGCCTTAAGGTGATAATTGTTTGAGGACGAACCGGACGGTCTTTATTTTCCTAGTAAAGGGCAAGGCCTGGCCTAAACAAGATAAGGACTCGGATTTCATCACCGTTTTTCTTGCCCGCCTTAGGAAAACGAAACCAAACGCGAACCTAAGCCTAAAATTTTGAATAGAACGAGACCAATAGGGTAACGAGCTTAATAGGAAACTCGTTCGAAAAATATTGGTTGCTCTTTAAGCACATTTCAAAGTTCATGATGGTTTCTGTGAGTTGAATGCGTGACTGCGCCGCCTTGTGATAGCGGTGAGGCCTTGGGTATCAAAGCTCCACTGAGCTTCCCTCGCCTCGATTCAACTTACATTAGCTCGGATTGATTCCAGAGGGGTGTGCTCAAATTGTAACGAATTCCTTTTCGAAGGAATAGAAGCTGGTCTAGAAAACAATCTAAGTGGAGCCATCATGCTTTTTGTTTGCTAGATTCTATAGGTTTGATTTGGTCGAGTCGGACTTGTTTGTGATTGCGTAGAATTCCCCTGCAATTAAGAATGTCGAACTGGTATGATAGAAGCCAATACAATGAATATCGACCTGAATTTGAATATGGACATCATCAGTATTATGACCATAGTGAGAATAGTGACTGGGGACGCCAACCTTTTCAAGGTTATGGTTCATACCATGGTGAGCCCAATTACTATCCGCACGCGCATCAGTCATACGAGCAAGAAGATTATAATACTAGTTCTTCGTCTTTAGAGGATACAATCAAACTTTTGAAAAGTAGTCCTTATTATGATCCTTCAGTTCCTATTCCTTCTCTAGAAGAGACTCTCAGGAATTTAGCTAAGTCATCACGTCAGTTAGCTGAATCGACGTATAAATTAGATGAGGTGAATAATGTAGTTATGGACGAAAGAACTGCAACAACAACTGAATCTGTAGAAGATATCCTCAATAGATTAACTCAAAACTTAGATCCTACACTAAGGGAACTTTCTTTGGAAGAGACCCTTGAGAGGATAGCTGAGTCGACACGTAGACTTGAGTTAGAGACGAACGAAAGTATTGCTCGAAATAACTTGAATTGCCAATATAGTGTATCCAATAATACCCTTGAGAATGAAGATACTTTTTCACATAATCAAGATAACGAGGTTATAATTGGTAACACTACTTATTTAGATAAGGTTCAATCATCTTCGTACTATTATGATGATGAGGATAGTAGTGATGAAGAATCTGAAATATGTAGGCATAGTAATCAGGAATCTAGTAATCCAATTGAGCTTTATAGTGATTATATTATTTCTACTTCAAATCCAAATAATTTTTATGATTATTCACCTATTCAAAAGGACGAGGATTTGATTAGGGATACCACCGTTTTAGACGATGTAGTTTTTCCTTTTGATTACGAAGCCGATAGTGGTTTAGAGGAACGGGTTCATTTCGAAAATACTGTTTTAGAGTCTAGCGACTTAGAAACAATAGTCTTGGAAGAAGAAGATAGACCCGTAGAGATGAGTAAAGATGCACTACCTGATAATAACTTAGAAGAATCTCTTGAATATTTTAAGGACTCTGAAGATACGGAAATTCAAGAAAAATTAGAGGTCTATCTAGAGAAACTGAAAACTCTAAGTTTGGGGGTGATTATCACTTCCCTAGTGCCTTACCTTTAACTCTCAGAAAGTCCCCACACTTAGGACTTGACATCAATGCCTCAACCATTTTACAAGATTACTTTCATACTCGTTTTCCTGAACCTAGTGATGTCCATAAGGAAGTTCAGTTGTTAGAAACCCATCCTCTGGTTGATGAGGTTAGACCAGGCTATGATACAGATCGACTTTGTTTTCCCACCAAATATTTTTCAACTGTGGGAACGTATAAATTTCAAATGTGTCAATTATTAAGTTCTGAGACTAAACCTAATTACTTTAGGATTAGAATCGACACATTTCTTAAGAATGACCACTACTCACTGTGGTCAATTATGTAAGTCAACCTGATTGACTTAGAGGATCCTCAATTATTTAGGTTATTTTGTGCTTCTAAGTTCTTATTAAGTTTACAGACTCTAGGACCTAATAATTGGATCTCAATTTTGAGGATGCATCCGAGAAATATATTTAGACCCTTATAGAACCTGAACCTGAACCACAATTAGAGATAGTTATCCAGGAAACTAGGTAAGGGCATGCTAGTATTGTACATTTTCTTGGTTCACTGCAGTTTCCTTTTGTCAGCTCTTTTTGGTTTTAAAGACCCACAGTTATTCCGGCTACTGTTATACGGTTCGAGTTGACTAAACTTTTCTAGTCTGGCTGAAGACTTTAAACTTAGCACTTCTTGGGAGGTAACCCAACTCATGCAACCAGGTAATATCTTCCGTAACTCTTTCTTCAAATGGTAACAGTTTCTCCTTGTTCATGCTTTTAATTTCATCTTTAGAACATTGAGGACAATGTTAGGTTTAAGTTTGGGGGTATGGGAGAAACTTTTTAGTATGAATAAATAAACTCCAGAGCTTAGAAATTTATGCCTATTGAGGATTGCACTAACTAATCTAAGTGGATGGAAGCATTTTGATTGTAGGAGTTTGAGGAACCAATCTGATTAGATGGAAACATCTAAAGAGTCTATTCATAAAAGCACAGAGCTCAGGTGTTAGAAATAACATGATAGTTTCACCATATCTCGTTGAGTCCTTTTCACTTCTATTTTTATTTTATTTTGTTTTTAAACTATGTTTCTCTAAGTGATAGGTGGGGCCCACGATTCAAGTTGTTACCAATGCTAGGGTGAATTAGAGTGATTGAGATACCATGAAAAAAAAAAAAAAAAAAGTTGAAAAAGAAAAAGAGATGAAAAAAAAAAAGATGAAAAAAAAAATGGTAGTTACCAAAAAGTAAAAAAAAAAAAAAAAAAAAAAAAAAAAAAAAAAAAAAAAATTGAGACCAGACCATTTGACCAAAAGGAATAAATTCAATAAAGTCGACCACTGGTACCCTTGTATATGCCAGTTGTGTTGACCTAGAGTTAGGTTATCGACCACTGGTACCCTTGTATATGCCAGTGTGTTGATATTAGTCAGACTAGTATCTCAATCCATTAGGATAGGTTCATTTTGGCGGAGGCCTTCAGACAGATATGGGAAACGTCGTTCACTTAGTAAACATCAAAACCATCTATGTTTTCTATATCCATCTTCTTGATCTATCCATGTGATTAGTTTGACTCCGAATATGATGTCCATAGTGCAACTATCTGAGTAGAGCTCTGTCACTTTATATGAATTTTAGTATGCTTGAGTGCAAACTCGTGTACAGCAATTGGAATTTCGCATCAGGGTACTTCTTCCTGTAGTCAATAAGTATGCCAACCAAGGAGATTCTTTAGTGCCTTCCAAGGTTTTGCGTAGATAGCTAAGGTCTGGAGTATTAAGGTTTTGTGGGTACACCTCTGGTAAACCCCCGGAGACAACACTCCGCCACTAGGGCCACCTAGTGGTTTAACGGCTTACTGCACGTGCTAAGTGTAGTCATTTTATTTTAGATTAGATTTGCTCGAGGACTAGCAAATAATAAGTTTGGGGGTATTTGATAGACGCATTTATGTGTCTAATTTGTCTCAATTGTTTATATTGTCAGTGCTCGATTTTGTACTTATTTGGTTATTTTATGTCTTTGTAGGTGTTTTTGGAGAAATAAGCTTTTGCGGCGAAATTGGCTAAAAAGTGGTTTTTGCGCTCATGGGAGAAAATTACTATACGGACTCTCACTTTGGATAAGGGGTAACCTAATTACTAAGGGGCACCCCATTTCAGGGCATGTACTAAAGGGACACCGGAACTGGATAGGGGGAGGTCATCTTCAAAGTTTCAAAACTGGATTTTGGCGGGAAAAAAGGCAGCAGCGTCAACAGTTTTGGATCAAGGATTTGAGCGACCTAGGAGGCGATTCAATGGGTAAATTTGGTACCCACGGACTCTATAAGACATAAGGGACCTGTTAGAAGCGATTAGACCCATCTAATTGGGCTGTATAAGTCATAAAATCCACACAAAGTCAAGACAGTACACACGGTCCCTGTTTAGGGTTTTGAATTGGTTTGAAAGATTTGGGAGAGATTCTTGCGTGGGATATACTTCAAAACAGTTGAGTCCAAGTCCTAGAAGATATTTGAGTCGATATAATAGCTAAAAACAGCCTGGAACGCAACAATACTGAGTGTGTGATTGATATTTGACTCTTTTTATCACACTTTGAGCTTTGAATTAATATGTTGAGTGTGTGATTGATATGAATAGCTAAACCCCAATACTGGGATGATGGAGGAAACCGTTCTTTATGCATGAGTAATTTTATTTAATTCTTTTATGACTATTTGCACTATTATGAATGGAATAATGATTTTTATTGATTATTTGTGATTTTGTCTGATGATGTATGCTTAATCCATGAGATTCTTGATGCATCACGCTTATGATTTACATATAATACTTACAAAATCTATTTTTGGCAAAGTAAGAGTCGATATTTGTTATCAGTATAAGCTTTAATTGTCTAGAATTAATAATTGAATCGCATGAGTATAAGAATTGGTGAAATCCTGAGTCCCGGTATCTCTTGATCTTGTGACAATTTTGTATATATTTTTGTTTTTAAATCTATTCAAGTCCGAGCAACAAACTCCTATTTACCGCAATCAAAGTACTACAACATTGTGTAGACTCGATTTTAGACTCAAAAATAGAAAACAAATAAAGAAAATATATTCACAAAAGGTTATCACAGTATCGAGAGGTACTGAGACTCAGGATTCCACCAAATTTCATTCATGTGACTCAAATAATAATTCCAATCAATTATAATTCAAATAATAAAAATATGGACTCTTGTTCTTTGCCAAAAATAGATTTTTGAAAAGAAATGACTGTAAATCACAAGCATGATGTATCAAAAGTACATAGACCAAGCATACACCATCAAACAAAATCACACCCATTCAATAAAAATCATAAATCAATTAAAAATAATTGCAAATAGTCATAAAAGAATTATTAGAATTACCACATGCGTGAAATCGGGCTTCCTCCATCATCCCATTGTTGGGGTTTAGATACTCATAATAATTATGTTCTCAAAATACATAATTGATGCTCAAAGTATGATTAAAAGAGTTAAAAGTTATAAAACAGTGATTATGCGACTAACAAAATGCGTCCAGAAAAGAACGATAATAAACCACTGCATGCTGAACTACAACAGTGGACATTTGCTGTTTATGTTGCTGGAAATAAGACTGTCCTGGGGAGTCTGTTCTTCGTGTTCTTCAAGCTTCTTCAGTGGCAGCAGCAGCAGCAGAAGAAATTCTGAAACTCTGATTTTTTGCCTCCTGTGTAGTTCTAAACTATTCCCAAACTCTTTATATTCCACCTGGGTATCGTAAATCCCCTATTTATACATCACAGAAGCCTAAAATCCGATTTCTAATCGATTATTGTTTTCTTTTTTCTTTTGCCGGAAGTCACGGGAATGATCTCTGTGTGCGGCTCCCGTTGATTTCGTGTTATTACAAATCTCTCTAAACGTATCATAATCTATCTAGGACTCTAACTAGACCAAATACGAATCAATCTTTACGTAAAACTCTCAAGAAAAATCTGAAACGCGATGTACTATGTCCGCTGCTCTGTTTTCTCTTTGATCCCTTCCCACGGCTTATCCAGCCCATTTTTATCGATCAGAACACGTCCATAGATCCTGTTTAACCTTAACAGGCTTAGCCCAAGAGAATTCGGTGATTGAATCTCTTTAAAACTCGTCCAAAATGCAATTTTAAAATCATGCAGACGTGAATATTTTTTCCCCGCCATTTTTGTTTTTTTGAATCTTGAAGAAGGGTGTCCCTTTAACCACTGTTGGGTGCCCCTTTAGCAACTGGGGTGGAAACATCCTCTTTTGGGGTGGAAATACCAAATCTTGGGTGCCCTTAGTAATTTTTCTGGGATGTTTTCCGTACTTTTTCGGGGTTCCTCCGGGGTACTTCTGGTATATT
Source organism: Papaver somniferum (assembly GCF_003573695.1). Classification (NCBI taxonomy): domain Eukaryota; kingdom Viridiplantae; phylum Streptophyta; class Magnoliopsida; order Ranunculales; family Papaveraceae; genus Papaver; species Papaver somniferum. The sequence continues at coordinate 4,665,119 of NW_020651082.1, read as the reverse complement.
TCTGGGGCACTTCCGGTACATATCAACGGAGGTCCAAATGCCATATTTTTAGCCGATTTCGCCACAAAAGCTTATTTTTCCAAAAACACCTACAAATAAATAAAACACCATAATAAGTACAAAAAATGGGTACTAAAACTATATAAGATTGGGCTATATTAGACACATAAATGCGTCTATCAAATACCCCCAAACTTATTATTTGCTAGTCCCGAGCATATCAAAACTACAAAATAAAATCCTAACTCACTTTCGCAGGCATCGTGGATAGCAAATCAAAACTACAAAATAAAATCCTAACTCACTTTTGAAGGCATCGTGGATTGCATTTAGCGTATGCAATAAGCCTTTAAACCCCTAGGTGGCCCTAGCGGCCGAGTTATAGTCTCGGGAGGGCTTACCAGAGATATACCCACAAAATCATTACTCCAGACCCTAACTATCTACACAAAATCTTGGAAAACACTAAAGAACCTACTTGGTTGGCATACTTATTAATTTATAGGAGGAAGTACCCTGATGCGAAATTCTAATTGTTGTACACGAGTTTGCACTCAAGCATACTAAAATTCATATATAAGTGACAGAGCTCTACTAAGATAGTTTCACAATGGACATCATATTCGGAGTCAACCAATCATATGGATAGATTCAGAGATGGATATAGAAAAAACATAGATGGTTTTGATGTTGACTAAGTGAATGGTGTTTTTCATATCTGTCTGAAGGCCACTGCCAAAACGAACCTAACCTAATAGACTGAGACACAGGTCTGGCTAATTTCAACACACTGGCATATACAAGAGTACCAGTGGTCGACTTTATTGAACACAAATTTATTTAACAACATGATTAGATCTTGTGGATCCAAGCGCATGCTTCTTGTCAGCAGATTACATGGTGATTCTCGTGGATCCTGCATTCCACGCTTTTTTAGGCGACGGAGACAGGGAGAACACACACATATTGTTATCCAAGTGTTAATATTTATTCCGATTGGTCTATTGGTATGGTATAATTTTTCTTCTTATTTTTTTTTTCTTCTTCTTCTTTTTTTTTTTTTTTGAAATCTCAATCACTCTATTTCACCTAGCAGTGGTAACAACTTGAATCGTGAGCCCCACCTAATCACCTAGAGAAACATAGTTTGAAAATAAAATAAAATAAAATAGAAACAGAAATGAAAAGGACTCAACGAAATATGGCGAAACTATCATGTTATTTCTAACACCTGAGCTCTGTGCTTTTATGAATAGACTCTTTAGATGTTTCCATCTATTCAGATTGATTCCTCAACTCCTACAACCAAAATGCTTCCATCCACTTAGATTAGTTAGTGCTATCCTTAATAGGCATAAATTTCTAGGCTCTGGAGTTTATTTATTGTGCAACTAAAAAGTTTCTCCCAATACCCCCAAACTTAAATCTAACATTGTCGTCAATGTTCTAAAGATAAAATTAAAAGAATGAACAATAAGAAACTGTTACCATTTGAAGTGAAAGAGTTAAGGAAGGATATTACCGTGTTGCATGAGATTGGGTTACCTCCCAAGAAGTGCTAAGTTTATAGTCTTCAGCCAGACTAAGAAAGGTTTAATCACCTCGAATCATATAGCAATAGCCGAAATAATTGTGGGTTATCGAAACCAAATAGAGATATCACAAGTAAAAGGAATCTGCAACACTCCAAGAAAATTAACACGTAATGCATACCCTTCTCTAGTTTCCTGATTAAGATACCTATGTCCAATTGTGGTTCAGGTTCTATGAACGGGTCTAAATAGAATATTTTCATGGGTTGGATTTCCTCATAGATCCAACAGTTCAGGTTTAAGAGTCTGGAAAAACTCAAGTAAAAATTTAGAAGCACATAATAGTAACCTGAATAACTGAGGATCCTTAAAGTCAATTAGATTTGACTTACACAGCTGACCACAATGAGAGTGGTGGTCTTCCTTAAACAAATGTGTCGACCCTAATCTCCTAAAGTAATTAGGTTTAGTCTCAAAACTTAATAATTGACACATTTTAAACTCATATGTTCCCACATTTGGTAGAAAATTTTTTGGTGGGAAAACAAAATCAATCTTGGTATTATTGCCTAGGTTAACCACATCAACCAGAGGATGGGTTTCTAACGAATGAACTTCTTCTTGGACATCATTAGGTTCGGGACAACGTGTATGAAGATAATCTTTTAGAATGGTCGAGGCATTGATGTCAAGTCCTAAGTGAGGGGACTTTTTGAGAGTTAAAGGTAAGGAACTAGGAAAGTGATAATCACCCCCAAACTTAGAGTTTTCAGTGTCTATCGATAGACCCCTAATTATTGCTTGAATTTCCATATCTTCGGAGTCCTTAAAATACTCAATAGATTCCTCTAAGTTCTAATCTTGTGGTGCATCCTCACTCATCTGTACGAGTTTATCTAAGACTATTGTTTCTAAATCGCACGACTTTAAAACAGTATTCTCAGGATAAAACCTTTCCTCGAAACCATCATTGACTACTATTTCTAAATCGTTCGACTTGAAAACATTAATCTCAAGATAAACCGGTTCCGCAAAACCATCATCGGCTTCGTAATCTAAAGGAAATACTACATCATCTAAAACGGGGGTATTTCTAGTCAAATCCTCGTCCTTTCGAATAGGTGAATAATTATTAAAATTATTTGGATTTGAACTAAAAATAGAATTATCATTATAAATCTCTATTGGAGTAACAAATTCCTGATCATTATGCCTACATGTTTCAATTTCTTCATCAACACTATCCTCATCATAGTCATCATTATAATATAATGAAAAGGGTTGAACCTCATCTAAAGTAGTGTTTCTAATTCTGACCTCATCATCTTGATTACGTGAATAAAAACTATCCTGATTTTCAAAGGTAGTATTGGAAACACTATGTTGATAACTAAGACTATCTTGAGCAAGTTTTTCTACAATCCTATTTGTACTATCAGTATATTGCTTAAGACACTCTTCTAAAGACATCTCAGTTGAATTCTCTAGGGACTCGTCTGGAGTATTAAAGGTTTTCTTCATAAATAATGTATGACTCTTAAAAGCCTCTTTTAGACCAATTGAAGGATTGCTTTGCTCATATAACTGGTGGGTGTGCGAATAGTAATTGGGCTCACCCTGGTATGAATCATAACCTTGGAAAGGTTGATGTTCCCAACCACTGTTCACACTATGGTCAAAGTTGTAATGTCCATTTGAAAACTCGGTCGGATATTCGTTGTATTGGCTACTGTCATACCAGTTCGACATTATTAATTGCAAGGGAATTTTACACAATCATAAACAAGGCCGACTCGACTCCACCAAAGAAAACTTAAAGATTTCTAGCAAACAAAAAGCATGATGGCTCCACTTAGATTTTTTCTAGACTTGCTTCTATCTCTCGAAGGGAAATTCGTTACAGTTTGAGCAAACCCCTCTGGAATCAGTCCGAGCTAATGTAAGGAAACTGAGGCGAGGGAAGCTTAATGGAGGTTTGATACCCAAGGCCTCACCGGCGTTACAAGGCGGTATGTTTCAACTCACAATAACCTTCTTGAAATTTGAGGTGTTCTTAAGAAAGTAACCAATATCCTTCGAAATTTTTTCCTAATAAGCGTGTTACCCTATTGGTCTCGTTCTAATCAAGTTTTAAACTTGGGTTCGCGTTAGGTTTCGTTCTCCTAAGACGGTCAAGAAGGGAGCGGTGATGAAATCCGAACCCATATCTTGTTTTGGCCAGGCCTTGCCCTTTACTAGGAATTTAAAAACATCCCAAATTCGTCCTCAATCAATGATCACCTTAAGGCAAACAGTAAACCCGCTTACAGAAGATTCGCGGGTGTTCCGATGGACTTACCTCCCATACCAGACGGGGAATGAACCGTTAAAGTCGACTCGGGCCAAGACTCCTATGTCATGTACGAAACCGAGGGGCCGAGACGATATAGTAATCGTCGTCCTTCCCTGTGCAGTTTACATTTAAATTAACCCTTCTTTAGGGTTTAAAATTTAAGTCCGATGTCCAAAAATAAAGTCCAAAGAAAAAGTCCAAAAATTACAAAAAATTACAAAAATAAAACTATTTACAATTTCTAAAAAAATAAATAAATAAAAAGCTATATACAAAAACTTCTTCTTCACTCTTTTTGGATTCCTCTTTTCTTTCGTTTTTTGGCTTCGCTTTTCGTTTCAGCGCTTTCTCTTTTTCTTTACTTTAGCTCGGCTCCAAGTCTGAAATCAAACAAAAATACCAAAACGGGTAAAAAAGAACAAAACTAATAAAAATAAACCTAAAAAATAAATCTATAAACAAGTCCGCGTCGGCGGCGCCAAAATTGATGTGTTTGAAGATTGTGGTAAGTAGAGTGTCGTTCACTCGGACTTGTGTAGACTCGATTTTAGACTCAAAAATAGAAAAAAAAATAAAGAAAATATATTCACAAAAGTTTATTACAGTATGGAGAGGTACTGAGACTCAGGATTCCACCAAATTCCATTCATGTGACTCAAATAATAATTCCAATCAATTATAATTCAAATAATAAAAATATGGACTCTTGTTCTTTGCCAAAAATAGATTTTTGAAAAGCAATGACTGTAAATCACAAGCATGATGTATCAAAAGTACATATACCAAGCATACACCATCAAACAAAATCACATTCAGTAAAAATCATAAATCAATTAAAAATAATTGCAAATAGTCATAAAAGAATTATTATAATTACCACAAGCATGAAATCGGGCTTCCTCCATCATCCCAGTGTTGGGGTTTAGCTACTCATAATAATCATGTTCTCAAAATACATAATTGATGCTCAAAGTATGATTAAAAGAGAAGTTATAAAACAGTGATTCTGCGACTAACGGAATGCGTCCAGAAAAGAACGATAATAAACCACTGCTGCTGAACTAGGACACTTGACTTCTGCTGTTTACGCTGCTGGAAATAAAACTGTCCTGGGAAGTCTGTTCTTCGTGTTCTTCAAGCTTCTTCAATGGCGGCAGTAGCAGCAGAAGAAATTCTGAAACTCTGATTTTTTGCCTCCTGTGTAATTCTAAACTATTCCCAACCTCTTGATATTCCACCTGGGTCTCGTAAAGCCCCTATTTATACATCAAAGAAGCCTAAAATCCGATTTCTAATCGATTATTGTTTTCTTTTTTCTTTTGCCGGAAGTCACGGGAATGATCTCTGTGTGCGGCTCCCGTTGATTCCGTGCTATTCCAAAGCTATCTAAACGTATCATAATCTATCTAGGACTCTAACTAGACCAAATAAGAATCAATCTTTACGTAAAACTCTCAAGAAAAATCCGAAATGCGATGTACTATGTCCGCTGCTCTGTTTTCTCTTTGATCCCTTCCCACGGCTTATCCAGCCCATTTTGATCGATTAGAACACGTCCATATATCCTGTTTAACCTTAGCAGGATTATCCCAAGAGAATTTAGTGATTGAATCTCTTTAAAACTCGTCCAAAATTCAATTCCAAAATCATGCAGACGTGAATATTTTTTTCCCGCCATTTTTGTTTTTTTAAATCTTGAAGAAGGGTGTCCCATTAACCACTGTTGGGTGTCCCTTTATCAATTGGGGTGGAAACATCCTCTTTTGGGGTGGAAATAACCAAATCTTGGGTGCCCTTAGTAATATTTCTGGGATGTTTTCCGCACTTTTTCGGGGTTCCTCCGGGGTACTTCTGGTACATTTCTGGGGCACTTCTGGTACATATCAACAGAGGTCCAAATGCCATATTTTTAGTCGATTTCGCCGCAAAAGCTTATTTTTCCAAAAACACCTACAAATAAATAAAACATCATAATAAGTACAAAAAATGAGTAATAAAATTATATACAGTCGGGCTATATTAGACACATAAATGCGTCTATCATGTTGGTATCCTTTCTCTCGAAATCTCTACGTGCATCTTCTTGTCAATACTTTTCTTATAACTGGAGCTCGCGATATCTGTCATGTGTATAATTGTATCATGATGTTGGACATCGTTCTCTTATCGTGTGACTCTTCATCCATTTGATCCAATTACTGCACCCACACTTGTTATTTTTGGAAAAAGAGTGTGTGTTTCCTCATTTTCCAAATTAGGTTTCATGAAGAAAAAACAAACCTTTATTGAAATTATTGAAAACAATGAATTTATCGAAGAAATTGGACGAATTCTTGTGAAAATTGAAAGTAGATAGAAGTAGCGTGTGTTTTTTGGTGGATGGGAGAAGACATGTATATGTACAATGGGGATATAATCGGTAAATAACGGATAAAATGTGGATGTAGTCGTCCATAGTTGGATGTAGTCGTCCATAGTTGAGACAATCGGCTCTAGTTCTGAACCGAGCCTCAACTCAACCTGGGACGACTATCTCAACTATGGATGATCGGCTCAAACATCACCGTCCCATTTTCAAATATTGCATTTTCCTATCTACATGGACGGGCAAATGAGAAAATCTTCCTAATCGCACTTGACTTGCTCTTACAGATTGTGACTAAATGAAATTAAAAAAGTTGGATGAATTATTTGTGAAAATAGAAAATAGATAGAAGTTGTGTGTGTTTATTAGCGGATGTGAGGAGATTTATATAGGTAGGATGGAGATATAGCCGCTGGCTAACGGTTAAAAATATAGGCGCTGTCTTCCATAGATGAGACGATCGGCTAACCAATTGATCTGAAGCTCGTCTCATGTTGAATCGAGTATTGGCTCAACCTGGTAAGACCGTCCCAACTATAGATGATCAGCTCAAACATCACTGAAAAACTCCTCTCCCACTTTTCAAAATTGCGTTTATCCATCCATGTGGAAAGGCATATGAGAAAATCTGCCTAGTCCCACTGGACTTGCTCTTAAAGCATCTCCAATGCTTGGGGTCAAGGTCAGCCTATGTGGAAATCTTGTTAACACCTTTTGGTCGTGGGTCATTTACTACATGACAAAAATAAATAAATATAAGACTCTCTACCTAAAAATGATGTGGACGTAAGACCTAGGGTCATGAAGAAAGTCTTATTTAGACTTCCTCCTTTACCCCTACTTAGCCATGCCATCTTTTTTATGACCTCCACCCTTGTATTTGGAGATGAAAATTTGGTAGACAAGATCTTAAATCCTAGATGTCATCCAATTTTAAGACCTTAATTCCTTGCATTGGAGATGGTCATACAGATTAAACGCTAGATATTATATCGGATGGGCTATCTTTGTCTATAAGCCAAATGAAATACTTTAGTAATGACAGAAAATTTGAGGAAATGGGAAGTACACCAGTACAGTACTGATGGTCAATCTCTTCATATGTTACTCATTAATTGCAAGCAATGTAGAGGTTGAGATTTCCTCAATCAGCTCCCCAACTTCCAAACTCTATCCACCCGGAAGAGGGTTGTAAATTGTAATATCTTAATGCTAGCTTTGTAATGTGATTCTAAACACTAGGATATACAAGAACGCTCTATGTCCAGTTCTGTCGCATTACTGGCTGCACAAACATTATTCATACTAGGATTTGGCATTCGCCCAAAAAATGAGTGGACAATAATGCTTGGGCGGCAAATAGAAGGGTAAGGGTAACTAGGGCGGATGAATAGCATTTCATTCTCCCCTTTCTATGAATAAATTTCTTCCCAATAATAGGTTGGAGCCTTCCTATTCTTTGTTATTTTCAACTCTCACGTAATGAAACAAGGAAATAAACGTGAAATGTAATATGTGTGAGAGAGATAGATAGGGAGGTAAATATGCATATAAGTAAAATCACGAGAGTGAAACACAAAAGCATTAAATGAGTAGTAGTGAACGTAGTCATGGTTAGTTTATGTTCCAACATGCACCCACGTAGAGAGCTACGTATAAATTACTTACCGCATATGCTCATGGTTGTCCATAAATAGATAAGCTTGGCGCCAGGGTTGATCACTTACAAGTTTGGCCAAAAGAACACTCAACCAGCCTCCTAATAATCGAACACACGGAAGCAGCATCCAAGGTCGATCGGCATGGCTCATATAGCTGTTGAGAGAAACAGAAGGAAGTTAATGAATGAACATCTCAAGGTTCTTCGCTCCTTGACTCCTTGCTTCTATATCAAAAGAGTAAGAACATACTTATGAATAATGCACATAGCATCTATATATATTCATTTTTTTGTTCATATTTATGGATAATGATCAATGATGATGTTGCTGCTGTTTTGTTCTGTATTGTATTGTCATGATGTTTGCAAATAAAGGGAGATCAAGCTTCGATAATAGGGGGTGTGATAGAATTCGTCAAGGAATTGCACCAGATTCTACAATCTTTAGAATCGAAGAAGCGGAGAAAGAGCTTAAGCTCTAGTCCTGGACCAAGTCCAAGGTCAACTTTGCAGCTAATAACTCAACGTCCTATTTCTCCTCTTCCATTACCTCAAGACAGTAGTAGTCCCTTTGCTACTGCTGGGTTTCCTGACGATCAGCACAATAGTACTACTGTCGTTCGAGATGATCATCAGCTTGCTGGGGCATCTTGCAACTCTTCGGTCGCGGATGTTGAAGCCAAAATATCGGGTTCAAATGTTATACTCCGGACGGTTTCAAGAAGAATTCCTGGACAAGTCGTTAAGTTAATTGAAATCCTGGAAAAACACTCGTTCGAGATACTTCATCTTAACATTAGTAGCATGGAAGACACTGTCCTACACTCCTTTGTTATTAAGGTACACATGCAAATGATTTCTTCGTTTAGCTTAAATCGATTGCATGCGACGTAGTTGAACAGACATACTTTTTTTTGGTGCTTCTGTAAACAGATTGGCCTTGAATGCAAACTTAGCGTGGAGGAATTAGCTGTGGAAGTTTCAGAAAGCTTCAACTCTACCTCGAAATAGTATACATATATATAGTTAATAAGTGCAAGATCCCTATACATGCATGCATGTATATCTCAAGCTATGTTCGAATATCATTATTCCAATTTGTAAAACTCCTAATATTATTATTAATTAATGGCTGAAAAGCAGCAAGCTATATTTGATATATAAGAATAAGATGTTTCTCGAGAGAAAATTTCAGGGTCGGAATAACTGGATTGTTGAAGGTCAGGCATCATCTAACCTTAAATGAAGCGGATGGGGAAGTTATAGAAACTTGAATTAGTATGTACAGGCGTCTTGCATGACCAGTTACGTACCTAAGTTAAATCACCTGTTTATGATTGTTGTTTAATAGAAGTCGAACTTTTTTTTGACTATCAGTACTTCATGGTTAAGGTTATACTTGATACACGTGGCGCCAAATGTGTTCTGCTACTGCACGAGGTTACTGCTACGAAAATTGGGTCAGTTGTCCAAATATTTTAAAACATGGTTCTAATGGACGAATAAAAATTAATATGGGTGAAATGGACACCAAAAAAATAATAAGAATAAAATTGGATTTATCCTAATTAAACTTAAAAAATACCGAGGATGAAACTGGATACATCCTGATGGAAATTAAAAATAAGAAAAAATATTTTTAAATAAATAGGATAAAATTGTTTACATCCTATTTACTTTTACATTCTCGTCCATTTAAATAGTATTAAATTATACATATCTTTTCACCAAAAAATTATTGATTTTGATCTATTTAATCAATTTTGTGTTAGCCCCCCAAATAAGGGGAACCAATTTGGAAAATGTGTACTGTTTCAAAGAAGACCATAGCTAGGTGCGTTACGCTGCTGTTTTTCACCTCAAATACGGAACTATCTACTCGAAGAGGCAAATGTAAGATGGAAACCCCCACAATCATGAGTCATGAACAGTATCTTATGGTAGTGTATACTAGTTCGATGAAGCTGTAGGGTGCAAGCAACTACTCCCTGCTTCAATCTGTGCTCTGTTGGGAATTAGGTGACAGTGTCTGAGGTCCTGCCTCAGGACTTGTTGTATTTATGGTAGTATAGTATTTATGTTAAGTTTTATACCTTTATGAAGGAAATGTCTGATCCATTTGCATAACTATTTAACCAAATCTAATAGCTTTACCACACAGCCTATAGCTGGATTTGATGTTACAACCTTCCCGCTCGTGGATTTATTTGATATTGTGAAGTATCAGTTATAGGGATGTCCATTTGCTTCATCCAAACCCATCCCCGTGGATATCCATCCCGTTTTGATAAGATTTTACCCGCATAAATGGGGATAAGAACGGATATGGATAATACCCGAAACCTAAGTTACAGAAATGGAGCGGGGACGGGATTTAAATTCCCTGCCCTGTAGCTTTCATATTATAGGGGTTTAGACTTTTACGTAAGAATTTATATCGAGTTTTTATACTTAGTTGAGCATTTTTTTCATTTATTATATTCTTGATTGTTCTTTTATGTTCATTATTTTTGTTCCTTTGTTGTGATCTCTAAAAGTTAAAATAGAAAAAATGAAGTGGATAATGAAATAGTTAAAGTGGACAATGGTAAAATGAGAAAGGAAAAAGTAGAAAAACTAATAAGTCATTTAAAAAAAAATTGTTAACTTTAAGATGAATTTCTGAATTAAATTTTTTAGAATGGATTATTCTTACCTTATTAATTTTGTTTGAATCATATTTAAATTTTGATTATAAACAAATTTATGTATTAACTCAGTGTTACGGGTAACTCATGAAAAATCCGTCCCATATGGGTATTCCCCGTACCCGTCCCCTAATTCATGTGAATAACGGAGCGGATATGGGTATTATTTTGACGAACGGGATAGTGACTGGAATCGGCATACCTGCCCCATGGCTATCGCTAATTCAGTTGACACTACTCAAAATCTGGCAAACCTATAATTGCCGATACAGCAAACCATGTTTCCCACTACAACTAGCTTCAGAAGAAACATGCACAATTGTTGAAGCGAAGTCTCATATTCAGACACATTAATTGGTGCATCCCTAGTCACCAGTTATGGGTATTGGCCGCCAGACCGTAAAGTTGTTACTTAAAAGTTTATGAACCATATTTTTAGGCATACCAAAAACATTCTAGGCATACAACACTATTTCAAAAGGGGGTGTTACATAACAAAATGAGAAAGCCCCTTAACCAATTTTTTTTATAATGACAAATCTGTCCTTTATGTATTAGTGTTAATAATCTTGATTAGTGATTAAAATTTTTGTTTAGTGATTAAGATAATTTTCAGAATTAAGGTTTATATGTGTAGATGAAAAAATTTGGGGGAAAATTATTTTTATTGAGAAGAAGAGAAGGAGAAGAAGAAAGTGAGAAATTTTATTTGTTGATTCAATGGAGGATGAGGAGAGTCATTATTCATCTAAAAAACCTAGAAAAATACACATCAACTACAACAATGATTCCCGAATGAGTAATTGAGAAAAAACTAGAACTTGTTGTGATTATAGAACGAAGTTCGGCTGATTAGCGAGATGAATTATGAGCCGAACTGCTCATTGTTCTTCGTTCTGAAAGTGCTTATGAACGGTTCGGATGATAACAATATTGACTTATAAGCCGAACTGTTCATAAACACTTTCAGGGTGAAAAATAATGAACAGTTCGGCTGATAACGGAGACAAATTATCAGTCGAACCATATATTTTTCCAAGTTCGGCTCATATCGTATCAGCCGAACCATATATTTTGCCAAGTTCGGCTCATATCGTATCAGCCGAACCATATATTTTTCCAAGTTCGGCTCATATTCAAACAATCATATGAGCCTAACATGTTTCTGATTTTACAAAAAACACTTAGGTTTATACACATTTAGGGGTCCGACTACCAAGTTCGGCTCATATTCAAACAATCATATGAGCCGAACATGTTTCTGATTTTACAAAAAACACTTAGGTTTATACACATTTAGGGGTCCGACTACCAAGTTCCAAATTCAACCCATTAAAATCAAGTATATTTTATCTTCATCTTCACGAGAATGAAAATACGAAGATAACGCAAAAAGAATGAGATCATTCCGGATGAAGAAATTATGGGTAAAACAAGGTTGAAGACTTCAAGTTACAGAAAGAGGTTCGGCTCAAAACTCATCAACTCAAGTGAGCCGAACCTAAAGCCTATAAATCAATATTTTTGAAGTGTTTAAGGGTATATAGGTCACTTCATACCTATTAGACACCCCATATAAATACACTCCAGTCGGGAAAATAAAATTGTATGCCTATAAATTTTTTAGTATGCCTAAAAACATGGTTCAAATTTATGGAAGAATCAATGTTTCGTTTCCCGCCCATACTTGGACTTTATTGAATTGGGCAGGAACCGAAGTTGTTTCTTGAGGTTTCTCATGTGGCAAACCTTGATTAGAATTCGAATGCCGAGATTCTTACAGGCGGCTTTATTTTTTTCCTTTTTTCGCCCGAGAACTGTACATAGGTTACATTCAGACGTAAATTTACGTATTAAATGTATAAAGTTTCAAATACATTGAAAACTATGAACAATATATTTCCTCAGATGACACACATTACATGACCCAACCTGATTCGTATTCTGGATTCGTAGAGGCAAATTTTGGATCATGTAAGGTTATCAAGATTCAAGACAAGGTTTTCTTGAAGTACCCATAACCCAAACACACCGTTAATTAGTAGTATCAAAAACAAATCTTACTGCACTTGAGTTGTTCAACGAAATGATTCCCAACTGCATGCATTTCTGAGTCAGATGGGATTTGTTTTAAATTAGTAGTCTGATTCCGTTTTCCAATGTGTAAACCGAAGTTATTAGGTTTGCAGTTTCATAAGTTTTAATGTCGGTTTAATTCTTGCAAAGGGTGCAAAACAACCGTAAACGATGTTCCCAAGGAGGGACTAATAATACGTGCCACTGACGAGGTCTCCATAAAAATAATCTTATTCTTAATCTTTTGCACCAAGGGTAGTTCGATCCTATGGGAAGCAAGGAACAGTCGAATCCTAAAAGTTGAGCAGGATGGGTAAATGAGTTTTGCAACTATGATAAAGTGTTGCAAGCGATTGATGATGTACCGAGCGACAATAAAACGCACAGCAATGGAATCGCTGCGGTGACAGCCCCACTTCGATGTTGGATTTAAAGCTTGTACAACTTTGACCCAACCAAGAACACACAAGAGAAGTTTTTGATGATGCTTGTTAGAGAGAAATACAGAGAGAGTTGAGACGTGTTTTGAATGGAAATCTAGAACGCTATTTATAGAGGATTTTACATCCGTTGAAGATGACTCTTCATCTCCAATAGGCATCTTTTTAGAGTGAATAGACATCTCTTCCTTCAACGGACAATAATGGTGTTTATTGGAAAACGATGTTTCTATTCGGTTTTTCTAATCATCAATAAAAACCCTAAAACATAAAAATTCCAACATTTTCCCCTTATTTTCAAAAAACCAAAACAAAGTATAAAAAGTGGGTATTACAAAAGGTGGGTATTGGGAAAATATTTGGCTTTAGGAAGTTTGGACCATCGTCGATCGGGTTCGGAAATCAATCTGCTTGCCATCTTTGTTAATAGAGCTATGTTAAATTGGTGAGGGTTTTTTATTCCAAAACCTCCTTGTGATCTCAGTTTACATAGTTTTCTCCACTCTCTTATATATCCTCCTTTTCTTTTGGAGCCATCTTTATTCCACCAAAAAGCTCATTGAATTCGGTCCAGATGATCGAGAGTTTCCTTAAAAAGGAATAAAACTTGCATCTGTCATGTTGGAAATGAATGTAGAATATATTGGATTAGGACTGTTCTACCTTCTTGAGATAGAAGTTCTGATTTTCAACCTTGTAGAGTTGACTAGTATTCTTGAAGCAGAGGTTCGAAAATTTCCTTCATTTCTTGTCAAAGAAGAACGAAGTCCCTAGGTATTTATCTTTTTTTGTCATCAGCAGAACCTTGATAATTTTCGCTATGATTTTTCATACCATTAATTAGCCTTTTGTAATGAATTCTGTATTTTACTCTCCTCAAGGATAAATACTTAATATTGTTTAATTTTATATTTTTAGGTGATAAATAAAGACTAGATGAGTTGCGGAGCAAAAAGAGCAAAGGAACGACAGAAAATCCGGCAGAAAGATAGCGCAGAATGTGGTTTGGAAGACTTAAAGATAGAAGTGGGCTTAAAAAGGAAGAAATTGTTCTTAAAGAAGAAGTGGGCTCAGCATTCCCTAAGACCAAACTCATTTCTCAAGCCCAAATTCTAAACCTAAAGTCTAAAACCTAAACCCAAAACCGCTTCCGTTTTCAGCCGTCAGATTGGATCCATCACTTCATCCCACGGCAGATTCATCATCGTTCATCAAAATCTGAAGTTACAGTCTAACATCATAGTACCTAACTCAATCTTGGACCGTCAGTTTTGATGTATCTCACATCCAACGGTCGATCCACGTCCATTTCCATCGCGTCTTTGGATCAATCCATCATCCTATCATCCTACGTATTTCCCTCACCGAACATCAATATTTGATGATTCCGATCAACACTCAAACACCTAAGTTTATATCCCACAAAACAGACACACCCTAGCCAAAACCTAATCGAGCCTTTCTTCTCTTCTTCCCTTTCTTCTCTGCAAACCCCTTTCCGCCACCACCAACTCCTCTTGCCGCTTCTCCAACAACCACCAGCGTCATCATAACCCCATACCCCATCAACCCATCATCACCACCGCGTTCACCAACTCTCTTTCCACCTATTTCATCAGTTTCTCAACCCTAATTCCACTGAAACCCTAGGATTAGAAATTGATGAAATAGATTGAAGCTAGAGACGAATTGGAGGCATGGGTAGAAGCAATAGAGGATTTATCAGCATGGGTTGTTCGATTTGAGTGATTTCAGAGATTAGGTAAGATTTAATTTGATTTTTTATGAAACCCTAATTTACTGATTTTGGGGATTTTTTAGGGTAAGTGTTGTAACTATAAATTCAAGACTTTGGGGTGTTGTAATGGCCATGCCTGGGCTAGCCAGTGCACCAATAGGTTAGTTTTAGGTTTTCTTTCATTCCAATTTCAATTTCAGTTCACTATTAGTTTTAGGTTTGTAATTTTCATTAATGTTTTAATTCAATACATCATGTTTTAATTTTCAAGTTAAATGTTTGTTAATTAGTAGTTTAAATTCTAGTTAATTTTCAATTCATGTCCTGTTAGTTTTAATTTTAGTTCATAATTAGTTTCAATGTCTTAATTCATAGTTACTTTCAATTTATTGTCCTGTTTAGATTTTAATTCATAGTTTCCTGTTATAAATTTCTTGAACAGTTTAATTCAATTTCAAATTTTCATGTTAGTTTCCTGTTAGTTTCTTGTCTTAGTTTAAATTGATGTTTTGATTCCAATTTTGATTCATTGTTAATGTCTTAGTTTGAAGTCAATATTCCAATGTTAGTTTTAGCTTTTTCCTGTTGGTTTTAGGTTTAAGTTTTTATTGCAATTCCAGTTTCAATACCAACAGTGCATGTTCTTATCTTTTTTATCCATCATGTTATTGATTGAGTATCTATGTTTGACACACATGATATTTGACATACTTTGATCATGTTCTAGCTCTTTCACTGAGGCTTAGATGAAGTCTTAGGTTCCATTGCTACTGCACTGCTAGTTGTAGAAGTTTCTTGTAGGTTTTCATGCCTAAGATAACTAGGAGTACTTAGGCTCTAAACCAACATTAGGTTGACCTTTAACTAGCCAACTAGTGTGAGGATTAGAGAACTCTAGGTATGATCCTCTTTATTCTACTTATTTGATCCCTGGAACAAATGCAAGCTAGAACTTGCTATCCCTGTCCAATACCAAAGGGACAAGGACAAAAAGAACTAGGATGTTGTAGTTAAGAACCATAGGTGGATTCAAGGCCTTAGCTCTTCCCCAATACACTTAGTTGGTTACCTTTTGTTACTATCACTGTTAGCTTAGAAATTAGTTAGGAAAAATACTTAGAGAATAACAATCACTCCCTCCAAGTCCCTGTGGACAAACCTCTTCTTACACATTAGCTACAACTGATCATGTATACTTGCAGGTCTAAGTTGTAGGTTCTTTTAAAACCACACCAATACACATAATCACAATAGCATTCATACGATTATATACGAAGTTCAAAAGATAAGCGTTTTACTTCGTATTCTAATTCCTTAATATTGTGTTTATCTACTAGAGTATAATCCTTCACGGCTTCGCAGTTATGTTTTCAATATAGCACGACTTGAAATATACGTTAGGAATGAAACAGTTCAAGTCAAAATACTACTAACCTCAAGAGGAAGGATGATGTCGTCGATGTAGCTCTTTACTTCTTCACATTCTTCAAGTCTTCGAGTAATACTTGTATGTCTCATATCCTAATATTTCTAGTTTAATCTATACGAAGTTGACTCTAGTACATAATCAAGTGACTTTTTCAATGAGTTTTGATTCACTAAAATATGACAACCAAACTTGACATACCAACGTTTGGTGGGTTCAACCGAGCTATGCTCTGTCATCCAATGGATAAAATCTTGAGTTCTATAAATACTTCCCATTTCAACTCCAGATTCACGCATTTTACACCTCTAGTCTTCTTTATTCTTCTTCTCTGAGCTTAAACAAATTCTTCAATTCTTTAATTTAACAAATTTGTCGAAAGAAGATGTCTCGGCCCTTGTTAGTTCGGCGAGCTCCGTATACTGAAGAACAAGATGAATCTATTTGTATGAACTATGTTTTTTAATTTACTAAGATTTCTTCAACAAACTATCCATGGGTGAATTTTTGGGCGGTTATTCACGACGGGTTCTGCATTGATACCTATAATCCGAGTTGGCGTGTTATATGCGAAATAAAAAATCATTTTCGTACAATTAATAAAGAAGTGAATGAGTTTGTAGATTTAACTATGCAAATCAATTGATATAGAATGAGAGGTGAAACTGATACTGAGATGGTAACAAGATTTTTGGCCGAATGATGAAGATGGAAAAATGTGGTTTTTTTTTTTCGAAAAATGCTTTGAAATCCTTAAGGTGTTGAACAATTTCAACCTATTCATTGTAGTTGCTTCTGTTCCACCTAGTAGTACTTTTCACCAGTGAAGCTAATGTAAAACGCTTAATTTTAAGCATATGTAATTCAGTGAAGCTAATGTTACATGCTTAATTTTAAACATATGTAATTTCATTTAAATAAACCGTTGTACTTTTAATTGATTAAAACTAGAATTATAAATGTAGCAAAATTAAAATACAATCTCTCAAACGTTGTCTATCGTTAACTCGCTCATCATTATCTTTGGGGCCTGGAGTCAACCATTCTCCAAAACCTGGGATTTCTCCAGTTGCCAACATCTGGGATAAAATTCCAAAAGGGGAAAAACTGGTTGAAGAACACTAGGCGATTGGAAAGTAATAGGTCCTAGTTAAAGAACATTAGGCGATTGGAAAAGCACTAGGACCTCCAAACATATAAGATGTTTTTTGTTGTTGTGGTGGTGGTGTAACAATGTAACAAGCATCATTTGGGTTGTATTGCGAGAATGATAATAACATGCGCCTAGGACCTGGCTAAATTACTTGAGATTGAGACATAGGCATAGTTAGTGGTGAAGTACTGTGTCGTACTTGGATTTCTCCCACCAATGTATTATCACTCTCGTGCCATGATTTGTTGCTCCTGGAAGAATCAGAAGACTGTGAACGTCCATCATAATTTACAGTCAGACTCAATCCAAACATTGTATCCTCGTGCCATTTCCAACACACACCCAAGTGTATAGCCTCCATTTGTTGATTCATCTAATACATATCATTCAGTTGTATCTTCAAGTCTCCAATAGGCATCTTTTTAGAGTGAATAGACATCTCTTCCTTCAACGGACAATAATGGTGTTTATTGGAAAACGATGTTTCTATTCGGTTTTTCTAATCATCAATAAAAACCCTAAAACATAAAAATTCCAACATTTTCCCCTTATTTTCAAAAAACCAAAACAAAGTATAAAAAGTTTTGAAATTGGAGTGGTTGCATCACTCAAGTGACTACCTACGTACATGAGTGGGATCAAGACGTCGTAGATCTCGCTAAGTTGAGACAAAGCATCATCGTGGAAACCAATACATAAATGAAAGGTACCTTTTGGGTTTGAACCTTCACTTAATGTAAGATATTCAAAGCTTTATCGAGGTCCCGTGGTGAATTTAATCTTAAACCAAGTACCCCTTGTGATAAAACTGGAACCTCCACACATATTGATTTCAGAGAGTAGTTTGTTATGTAGCCCGCACATTAATGGACATGTGCTTTCACCTGGATTCATGAGTCTTCTTATGAGAACGGTCTTATTCTCATAGGAAACGACCTGATTTCCATACTCATATAGGTAAGTCTCGAATGTGTTTCTGCGAGACACCTTGTGATAAAAGTTAGACTTATTAAGGAATTAGTCTATCCCTAAGATTATGGAGAGTCACTACACTACAAGGACAATGGGAAGTTTTAGTTTAGTGTACCATAATCACTTCAATAACTTATTGGTACCACATTGAACTTAATTTATCCTTTTTGAAACATAAGTTGGGTTTCCGTTATTGGTGATCAAACTTCTTTCACATACATGAGTCTCATATCCTTACACTTTATTGAAGACACTTCCTTTGGTAGACACTTAGTAAAATGATCCGCCAAGTTCTTCTTTGATTCAATATAGTTTGTTGAAACTACTTTCCTCTTGAGTAATTGTCTTACAATTTGATATCTAAGACAAGCATGTCTTGACTTTCCATTATAAGTCTTGTTTGATACCATATAGATCATAGCCTGATTATCACAGTTAATCATGATTGATGGAGTTGGCTTCTTCCATAATGGGATCTCCACTGGTAAGTTTCTAAACCATTCTACCTCCTTACATGCATCTGTAAGTGCAATCAATTCTGACAACATTGTTGAATCAAAAATGCAGGTCTGCTTCTTGGAACTCCAAGACACAGCAGTACCTCCCAATGTAAATATCCATCCACTTGTAAACTTGGATTTGGATTCTACATTGGTCCAGTTCGCAACATTGTATCCTTCTAATATAGCGGGACAACCTTGGAAATGTAAACCACAATCTATGGTTCCTTTCAAGTAAGCCAACACTCTTGAAATTGTTTTTCAATGTTCAACTCCCGGGTTACTTGAGAAACAACATATCACTCTCAATGCTTGGGTTATGTATGGTCTTGTTTATTGCATAGCATACATAAGACTATCAACAACACTAGAATTCTCAAGTTGTTTATGATCTCTTTCAGTGTTCTTCATTAACTTCACACTAGGATCTAAAGGGATAAGGGCTGGTTTGTCATAAAAATGACCATATTTCTTGAGAAATTTCTCAATGTAATGTGATTGTGTTAAGACCATCTCATCTCCCTTTCTTAGGATTTTGATTCCTAATATGACATCAGTCTCCCCTAGATCTTTCATGTCAAAATTAGAACTAAGAAACTTCTTAGTTTCTTCCACAATAGACAAGACAGACCCAAAAATAAGCATGTCATCAGCATACAAACAGAGAATTAGGCACCCAGATTTATAGGTGCATTTATCAGCATCATTCACAACAAAACCATATGACAAAGCCACTTTGTCAGATTTCTCATGCCATTGCATGGGAGCTTGCTTCAATCCATAGAGGGACTTCACTAACTTACACACTTTCTTCTCTTGGCATGGTAATATGAAACCATCAGGTTGTTCCATATATATTTCTTCTTCTAAATCACCATCTAGAAAAGCGGTTTTGACATCCATTTGATGCAAAACTAGCTTATGAGTAGAAGGAAGTGCATGAAAATACTTAGCGCTCGTCTAGGAGATTTAAGAGACAAGCATCCCCTTCAATTTCCACAGCCATACACTCCTCAAATATATAGCAGTTAAGCACAAGTTCATTTAAGAACTCTCCTCATTTGATGTCATTCCAAAGAGAATAACATGAGTGACCTTACTTTATGGAAAAAAAAGGGGGGATTTTGTCGAACATTAACAAACTACATGGATTTGTACCCTGAACATCGACTTAAATTAATTTCATCGCCAGATATATATGAACAAGAAGATAATTTTAATCGGTGTGACTCAACATAGAAAATCTTACGGAGTGTATGATGCAGTAATGATAAGGCTAGGAGCTAACCTAAAACTATTGTTAAATTAAACCTGCAAGTATACAGGGTTTGTGAAGATAGTAAGCAAGCAGGGGTATGTCCACAGGGACAAGGTGGGTGTAATGCTAAGTTTCTTTGTTTTCCTAACTGAAATCTAAAAGTGACAGTGAATAAAAGCTAACTAAACAAGGATTTGAGGACACTAGGATCTTGAATCCACTTCTTTCCTAAACGAAGTCCTCCTAATTTATGTTCTTGTCCCTTGTTTAGTTATCAGTGAGCTTCTAGGCTCAACTGATTAACTAGATGGCAGTTGAGGTTCAAAGCCTGCTGCTCATCAAAGAGTGGGTCTAGAAAGATTATTAAAAGCACTAAGATAGCCATTTTCCTAATATTAGCTAGTTTTCTCACTAACTAACTAACTAGAGGTCAACTACTTAGGTTTTTTACTAACCTAAAGGATATTTAATCCTAACCTTATCAGCACAACAAGAACATACAAGAAGAACTTAGTAACAGGATCAGAGCTTCATCAACACCCTAGCTAATGAGTTTAGAACATGCTGATTGTAACTCTAGCATGATACTAACAATTGTGAGCAAACATGAAATTCTCATAAACAGGAAACAAATTGAAAGTGAAATTTGAATATTGTTAAGTTTTGAACTTGGCTAGTCCAAGCATACCCAATTACACACACAAAGTCCCTATTTATAGTTACAAACATTTAACCCTAAAATCCCCAAATATCAGAAATTAGGGTTTCTAAAAAAAATCAAATTAAACTTACCTAATTCTCTGATAATCACTCAATACCTTCGACCCATGCTTCTAATTCCTCTCTTCGTCCAATTGCTGCTCTAATTGCTTCTCTATTGCAACCTATTTCATCAACTTCTAATCATAGGGTTTCAGTGAGAGAAAGGATGGAGAAGTTGATGTAATGAGTGCTAGAGAGGTAGGGGAATGATGGATATTGGTTAAGAATATCCAGTATGGATCGTAGAAGGGGCGTGGTGGTGGTTAAGGCGGAGGCAGCGGAGTTGGTGGTGGAGGCGATGGATTTGCAGATAGGAAAGAAGAAGATGAAGTCGATGAGTGTTTGGTTAAGGGATGTTTGGCTAGTGTTTTGTTAGGGAGAGATATTTGAGGCTATGGTGTTGGGCGGATGTATCGAAAGTTGACGCTCAACGAGTGAAAGACGTAGGATGAAAATATGATGGATCGATCCTACGGCACGATGGAAATAGGTGTAGAGCGACCGTTGGATGTGTGATACATCAAAACTGACGGCTAAGATCGGTGTTAGGTGCTATGATGTTAGACAGGAGCTTCAAAGTTTGATGCACGATGATGAGGCGACCGTTGGATGTTGAGATGGATCCAATATGACGGCTCTCATGGAAATGGGTATGGATATTGGAAATGGATTTGGGTAAGGGTTTTGAGTCTTGGGTATGCCAAGCCCATATCTTCTTTAAGAACAATTCTTCCTCTTCAAGCCCACTTCTAGTTGATTCGGCTTTTGCAAACATCAATCTTCGCTTCCTTTCTGCAGGAGTCTTTACCGTTTCTTTGCTCTTTTCGC
Organism: Papaver somniferum; assembly: GCF_003573695.1. Lineage (NCBI taxonomy): Eukaryota > Viridiplantae > Streptophyta > Magnoliopsida > Ranunculales > Papaveraceae > Papaver > Papaver somniferum. The sequence continues at coordinate 4,643,390 of NW_020651082.1, read as the reverse complement.
TCCGCAACTCATCCGGTCTTTATTTAGAACCTAAAAATACAAAATTAAATAATATTAAGTATTTATCCTTGAGGAGAGTAAAATACAGAATTCATTACAAAAAGAGAATTAATGGTATACAAAATGGGATAAGTGCCAATAAAATGATAAGAAATAATGCAATATTTGGCACCTATCAAATACCCCTAAACCTGAATTTTACTTGTCCTCAAGTAAAACAGAAACTAAGGAAATCCTACCTATACCATTGTCGTTGGTTTCTCGATTGCATTTAGCGAATGCAATAAGCTTTTTGAACCACTAAGTGTCCCTAGTGGGCGAGTTGAAGTCTCGTGAGGGTTTGCTTAAAACATACCCACAAAGTTCTAGGCCAAAATATAAGCTCAGATTCCATGAAATGTGACATGTGCAAGACAGTTTAAGCTCACAGCAAAATGGATATGTCAATCTAGCTATGAAAGGCACAATCCTAGCACTGATAACAACTAAAGACATGTGATAAGAGTGTAAAGTGTATCTACACATGTTTAAAGAAAGATCTGAAGTTATGACTACTAATCACCAAGAGATAGTTTTTAGGCTAAGAACCGAAGTCAAAGCCAAGCTAGCTGTCCGGATTTACGAGAATTGTGAATGTTCACCTATGAGTTGGTGATATTTCTGATTACTCGCGTTGTACATCAATGGAATACACCCTCCCTTGCTTATTACAATAAAACAACAAAAGATGACTCTTTACATGACTCTTATTTACATCGACTACTCTCTTTTATTTTTATAACAAGAGAGAACTATTGTCTTTAACATGACAAAACATGGAATTAGTAAATACTTGATATTTTTGTATTTTTTCTGAATATATACATTTTTTTTAATTGGATTGAAATAACATGAACTTGACATTTACAATTTTGACTCATGAACATAAATAAAATTTACATGACACTTTGCAAGAGGTAGCCCTTTTTGATGCACCCGGTCAAATTCAATGGTTGCTTTTCTTAATGTAACCTCCACCTTCTATCCCAGCCAACCAAAGAACAAGCTAGTCAAGTCTCAATCAGTATTCTGAAGTGATTGGCAATCCTAACTTCTGATAGAACACCTCAAGCTTGAGGCTATACATGTATTGGTAGATCGTGCATGTGCAATTTTCTTATCACTATGTGAATTGTGCTAGAATCAGGGGTGCCTCTATATCTATACTAAGAATCCTAATATTACATACATGCACAGGAGTCAACATTTCAAGGTAAATGAGCTCCATTTTTAATCTTTTTATCATTTTTTATTTTTATTTTTTTTATTTTTTTTTCAAAAAGAAAGAGTTATGTTTTCAATTATAGCATGTTATCAGGGTATATACTGATCATCACCCTTAAACCTAAATTAAACAGTGTCCTCAATGTTTAAAAAGTACGAAAGAAAGAACTGTACAGAAAAGGAAATAAAATGGAATGTTTAACCTGGTTTATGTACAAGGGTGGACCAATTCAGGCCACATAGACGGGATCCTCCAGATCGGTTGTCTCAATGTCATGTGGAATCGGTTCAAGGAACGGTTTCAATCTTTGCCCATTCACTTTGAAAATGTTCTTGTTGGAGACATTTTCAAGTTCCACAACTCCATGAGGGAATACTGTGCGTACTAGGAACGGGCCGGTCCATCGTGACCGCAATTTTCCTGGAAAAAGATGCAACCGAGAGTTGTATAACAAAACCTTCTGACCCGGTGTGAATGACTTGCGCATAATACGCTTATCATGAAACAACTTGATCTTTTGCTTATACAGCCTGGCACTGTCATAAGCGTCATTCCTCAATTCTTCTAACTCGTTGAGTTGAACTTTCCGTTGAGCACCCGCTTTGTCGAGAGAAAAGTTAAGTTTCTTGATAGCCTAGTAAGCTCGGTGTTCCAATTCCACATGTATATGGCATGGCTTTCCGTACACCAGGCGATAAGGGGACATGCCAATTGGTGTCTTATATGTTGTTTTATAGGCCCACAAAGCATCATTCAGTCGTAATGACCAATATTTTCTAGACGGGTTGACCGTCTTCTCCAGAATGTGCTTAATCTCCCAATTAGAAACTTCCACTCGTCTGAGGATGGTACGAAGTAGCAACCTTGTGAGTTATGCCATACTTGCGTACTAAAGACTCAAAGTGTTGCAGAAATGTGAACCACCGTCACTGATTATATCTCTAGGGGTACCAAAACGTGAAAATATGTTTTCTTTCAGAAATGAGAGTACCACCTTGTGGTCATTTGTCTTGGTTGCAATAGCTTCAACCCACTTATAAATGTAATCAACAGCGACTAGGATGTATAATTTGCCTTCAGAAGTAGGAAATGGACCCATGAAGTCAATCCCCCACACATCAAATACCTCAACGATCAAAATCGGATTCAACGGCATCATGTTTCTCCTCGAAATACTTCCTAGCTTTTGACAGCGATCACAAGCACTACAATACTCATGGCAGTCTCTAAATAACGATGGCCAGTAAAACCCACACTGCAAGATCTTTGCAGCAGTTTTCTTGGCACTGAAATGTCCTCCACATGCTTGGTCATGACAGAACGGTATCACTTCTTTCTGTTCAATGTTGGGGACACATCTCCTAATGATTTGGTCTCGGAAGTACTTAAACAAATATGGGTCATCCCAAAAGAAATGTTTAACTTAAGCCAAGAACTTATAACGGTCCTGTCGAGACCAATGCAAAGGAATTCTACCTGTAGCAAGGTAGTTAACAATGTCGGCAAACCAAGGAAGGTTTGACACAGACATCAAGAGTTCATCAGGGAATGATTCTCTAATCAGCGCGGATTCATCGATAGATTCACTAGTTAATCGGGACAAGTGATCAGCAACCACATTTTCAGAACCTTTCTTATCACGAATTGCGAGATCGAATTCTTGTAATAAGAGTATCCATTGAATAAGACGATATTTAGCATCCTTCTTAGAAAGAAGAAATCTCAAAGCCGCATGGTCAGTGTATATGATGATCTTAGATCCTATCAAATAAGATCTAAACTTGTCTAATGCAAAAACTACAGCAAGTAACTCCTTCTCGGTAGTCGAATAGTTAAGTTGAGCATCATTAAGAGTTTTACTAGCATAGTATATCACATATGGTAGTCTATCAACACGCTGTCCTAAAACAGCGCCAACAGCATAATCAGAAGCATCACACATTATCTCAAATGGTAATTTCCAGTCGGGTGGTTGGACAATATGAGCTGAGGTAAGGAGAGATTTGAGTTATTCCCACGCCTTCACACAAGCAGCATCGAAGTTAAAGGCAACATCTTTGGCAAGTAGATTACACAAAGGTCTTGAGATTTGACTAAATTTTTTGATGAATCGCCGATAGAAACCAGCGTGACCTAAAAATAATCGAATCCCCTTCACAGAGTGGGGTTGTGGTAAATGTTGAATGAGGTCGACTTTAGCTTTATCTACTTCAATTCCTTTTTCAGATACGATGTGTCCTAGAACTATGCCGGAGTTCACCATAAAATTGCATTTTTCCCAATTCAAAACCAGTTTCCTTTGTGTACATCTAGACAGCACAAGGACAAGATGGTCCAAACATTCGTAAAAAGAGGAACCAAACACAGAGAAATCATCCATAAAGATCTCGAGAAAACTATCTATCATGTCTGAAAAAATGCTCATCATGCAACGCTGAAAAGTAGCAGGTGCATTACACAACCCGAAGGGCATACGTCTGAAAGCAAATGCCCCAAATGGACACGTGAATGTAGTTTTTTCCTGATCTTCCAGTGCAATGTGAATTTGGTTATAACCGGAAAAGCCATCTAGAAAACAGTAGTGATTGTGTCCAGACACACGTTCTAGCATTTGGTCTATGAAGGGAAGAGGGAAGTGATTTTTTCTTGTTACTGTGTTCAACTTTCGATAGTCAATATAGACTCGCCATCTTGTGGTTGTACGTGTAGGGACTAATTCATTCTTTTCGTTCTGAACTACAGTAATGCCTGACTTCTTAGGCACAACTTGAATGGGACTAACCCATTTATTATCTGAAATCGGATATATGATACCCGCATCAAGTAGTTTCAAGATCTCACCCTTAACAACATCTCTCATGTTAGGGTTAAGTCTCATTTGCATTTCCCTAGATGGTTTGGCATTTTCTTCAAGATTAATGTGATGCATGAAAATGGTGGGACTTATTCCTTTGAGATATGAGATGGTCCATCCTAAGGCTTCTTTTTGCTCCTTAAGTACTTCTAAAAGCTTGTTTTCCTGTTCGATGTTTAAACGTGAAGAAATGATAACATGTAAAGTATCAGAAGGACCTAGAAATGCATACTTCAAAGTATCAGGTAATGGTTTCAATTCCTTCTTGTCCTTAGGAGACTCATCCGAAGATATAACAGACTTCTCAGAAAGTGGGAGTTGTTCCACTCTAGTCTGCCATTCAGTGATGTCCATTTGAGGTATAGATTAGAGCAAGGATTGGACTTCACCAATGTATTCATCATCATACAACTCCAAGTTAACATCTTCCAAACATGCTTGCAAGGGATCTATTGATAAAATGCTAGTCAGTGAATCTTGTATCAAACTCTCGATCACATTAATCTCACGTACATCTTCATCATCAAGATTCACATGATGTTGACTAACATTAAACACATTCAGTTCTACAGTCATGTTTCCAAAAGACAGTTTCAACACTCCATTACGACAATTGATGATCGCATTAGACGTCGCCAAGAAGGGACGTCCTAAAATGACAGGAATGTGGCTGTCAGGGTTTTGTGCAGGTTGAGTGTCTAAGACAATGAAGTCTACAGGAAAGTAGAACTTATAAACCTTAATCAAAACATCCTCAATCACACCTCGAGGAACTTTGACGGATCGATCCGCCAATTGAAGAGTTATGGGTGTTGGTTTCAACTCTCCAAGACCTAACTGCTCATAAACAGAATATGGCAGGAGGTTCACACTTTCACCTAGATATAATAAAGCTTTATTGACTGTGTGTTTTCCTATAGTGCAAGAAATTGTTGGACAACCTGGGTCCCTAAACTTAGGTGGATTTTTGTTCAGAATAATGGAACTCACCTGTTCAACTATGAAAACACGTTTGTGCACATTAAGCTTGCGCTCTTGAGTACACAACTCTGTAAGGAATTTAGCATATGCAGGAATTTGCCTAATTGCCCCAAGAAAAGGAATGTTAATGTTGACTCTTTTGAACATTTCTAACATCTCATTGTAGTGGGTACTTTTCTTTTGTTGAACTAACCTCTGAGGATATGGAGCAACAGGAGCATTAGGTGGTACAGGGACATTCACAGCAGTAGAATTGTCAGCTTCACTAATGTGCTCAGACTCATTTTCTAAGTTGGAGGTTTTCTGTGGTGGTATAGGCAGTGCTAAGTTTGGCTCAGATTCATTTGTTTGTGGCATGCCTACTTTGTTCTCAACAATCTTACCACTTCGGAGAGTGGTGATGGAATGGACTTGATCGGGTGAGGTTTCATTCCAAGATGTTGTGCCTGCTTGAAATATACTCTTTGTATTTTGTTGGGGTTGACTAGGAAGTTTACCCTTTTCTCTTGTATTCAGTGCATCACAAATTTGACCTATCTGTAGTTCTAGAGTTGAGAATCGTTGTTCAGTCGATTTCTGATTTTGCACAAGATTTTGGGTCAACAGATTGATATTCTCTTCAATGCTAGACAATTTCTTTTCAGCAGTGTATTGAGGGTACGACTGCTACTGAGGATTTATAGGGTATTGATACACTTAATTGTTTTGATATCCTTGGGGGTTTCCTTGGGGGTTTCCAGATGTACCTCCTTGAACAGGTCCTTTAGACCATGAAAAATTAGGGTGGTTCCTCCATCCTGGGTTGTAGGTCTGTGAATAGGGGTTATGCTTTTGTTTTTGAAACATAGCATGTGCATGTTCAAGCCTAGATTCTTGGAATGCATGCATTTCTGGACAATCACTGACCTGATGGTCACAACCGTTATAGACAGCACAGACAGCCATTTCAACATGTTCACAGAGAGTAGTGGTAGAAGGTTTTATATTTTTCTGTAGCTCTAACGCTTCTATTCTCCTTGCTAATAATGCCATTTTTGCATTTTCCTCAAAATCAGACTCAATTCCATGGACCTTAGCTACAGGTGTATTCTTTCTAGGTTCACGAATGGACTCCCACTGTTGAGTTTTTTCAGCAACTTCAATCAGGAAAGTCCAAGAGTCATCAGCACTTTTATCTGTGAAGAGTCCATTACACATTGACTCCACAATTGTTCGGGTGGAAACATCTAGACCCTCATATAAAATTTGCACAAGTCTCCATTTTTCAAAACCATGGTGGGGACGCTTAAGCAATAATTCATTGAATCTCTCCAGGTATCTAGCTAAAGTCTCACCCTCTGATTGTACAAAGCTATTTAGACTTTGACGAATTGTCGCAGTCTTGTGATTTGGGAAGAACTTTTTGAAAACCTCTTTTGTGAGGTCATCCCATGTCCTAATTGACTGTGGTTGTAAGGCATACAACCACGACTTGTCTTTTTCCTTCAAAGAGAAAGGAAATAGTCTCAGTTTTAGGGTTTCGCCAGACATTTGAGTGAAACGTATTTTTCCACATATCTCCTCAAATTCTCTCACGTGATGGTAAGAGTTTTCATTGTCAACTTCTCTAAACACAGGAAGCATTTGTATTGTGATTGATTTTAACTCATAATGACCAGTAGCTTCTGGAAAAACAATGCATGAGGGATGGCTTGCCCTTGTTGGGTACATGTAATCCTTGAGACTACGGGGTTCTCCCATTATCTCAGGTTGGTCCGGTATGTCTTCCTCAGAAGTGGTGGGTATGTCAATTTTGTCTATTGGATTGATTCTAATGAGTCGATTTGATTGGTCTCTAAAGGTTACAATCATATCCCAATAAAAACATTAATCATGAAATAACATATATAACAAGCCCACAAATAATGAGAAAACACGGCCCACAATTTGGTTTAAATATGGTGTTTAGAAAGTTTGTTTTTGATGGGAAGGGACAAAGCCCAATTTGGTTTAAAAAGGGTTTTTGAAAAAAATTGGTTTTGTTGGGTTTTCAAAATTTGGTTTTAATGAAAAGGGATATTTTGGTTTTGTTGGGTTTCAAAAGTTTGAACTTTGAAAATTTTTGAGCAAGGCCCACAGTTGGTGAAGGATTGTGCAGCCCATTAGTTTGATTTAAACAGAAGCCCAAAAGGTTCTTTAAAACTTTGAATTTTTTTAGGCCCACTGTTGGGTTTGGAAATTTGATTTTTTAGCCCAGAATTAGTTGGTGAAGCCCAGAAATTTAGGTTGGGTTCTGAGGCCCATGTGGGCTTTGAGACACTATCCCTTGTTTAGTTATCAGTGAGCTTCTAGGCTCAACTGATTAACTAGATGGCAGTTGAGGTTCAAAGCCTGCTGCTCATCAAAGAATGGGTCTAGAAAGATTATTAAAAGCACTAAGATAGCCATTTTCCTAATATTAGCTAGTTTTCTCACTAACTAACTAACTAGAGGATGGAGAAGTTGATGTAATGAGCGCTAGAGAGGTAGGGGAATGATGGATATTGGTTAAGAGTATCCATGATGGCTCGTAGAAGGGGCGTGGTGGTGATTGAGGCGGAGGCAGCGGAGTTGGTGGTGGAGGCGATGGATTTGCAGATAGGAAAGAAGAAGATGAAGTCGATGAGTGTTTGGTTAAGGGATGTTTGGCTAGTGTTTGGTTAGAGAGAAATATTTGAGGCTATGGTGTTGGGCGGATGTATCGAAAGTTGATGATCAGCGAGTGAAATACGTAGGATGAAAATATGATGGATCGATCCGACGGCACGATGGAAATAGGTGTAGAGCGACCGTTGGATGTGTGATACATCAAAACTGACGGCTAAGATCGGAGTTAGGTGCTATGATGTTAGACAAGAGCTTCAAAGTTTGATGCATGATGATGAGGCGACCGTTGGATGTTGAGATGGATCCAATCTGACGGCTCTCATGGAAATGGGTATGGATATTGGAAACGGATTTGGGTAAGGGTTTTGGATCTTGGGTACGCCAGGCCCATATCTTCTTTAAGAACAATTCTTCTTCTTCAAGCCCACTTCTAGTTGATCCGGCTTTTGCAAACATCAATCTTCGCTTCCTTTCTGCAGGAGTCTTTACCGTTTCTTTGCTCTTTTCGCTCCGCAACTCATCCGGTCTTTATTTAGAACCTAAAAATACAAAATTAAATAATATTAAATATTTATCCTTGAGGAGAGTAAAATACAGAATTCATTACAAAAAGAGAATTAATGGTATGCAAAATGGGATAAGTGCCAATAAAATGATAAGAAATAATGCAATATTTGGCACCTATCAAGTAATAACACAAAAGTGTGATCACAAGTAGATCGATACTGCGAGAAAATTTCTCAAAGAGTTTGTTCTATTTTCAGTTTATAAAAAACATAATAGATTTAACTTCTGAATATATATGGAATATCAGCTCGATTCACGAAAAACGTAAAGGCACATATATTATAAGAATTTTGTAATAGTTAAGCCAATAATGATCACATACTGCAAGTTCATCTTCCAAAAACTCTAGAATTTAAATAAATAAATCTAAAAACATGCAAGATGAAAAACGTAAGAAATACCTTGTGTAATCACAATTTTGTTTTGCTATACCAAACCCTAATTATCCTTATCAAAAGTAAGAATAAATTCTCACTAAAGTTTCTTAGTATTTAAAATCTTTGAAAATTCTTTATCATCTCCAAACTCCTTATCAACGATGGGCATAGGAACATACGGTTCATGAATGAAAGAGTTAGTTCTTGCACACCTAGTATGTTGTTGATTGACAAGTGCTTGTTGTAGTTTAAGAGATTTTAATTTGTAGAATCTTCTTCAGTCCCTGCACCTCCTTCTTGGTTTTCCTAAGTTCTTCAAGAAGAGTTTCAAATCTTTTCAGATTTGAGCAATCCGCTATAGGTTTCTTCTTATTCTTCCTTTTCCTCTTAAGAGATGATTCAAAAGTAAGGGAAGTCTCTTGTTCCTTTCTGGTTGGATGAGTATCAACAACCATTGGAGCACAGATTTCACGATATGATGTCGTGCTTGGAATCTCCATAATTCGTAAGAATAAAATGGATTTGTGAAACACAAATATATTACTCAGCAATCAAGACTTCTTGCGAAAGAGATATGAGTCTTGAAGTAGAAAATATTTATCACGAAGGGTTTCGGAACAACAAGGGCTCACGTACAAGAGAAGGTACATAAAATCTAAGAAGAATAAAATGTCATTTATATCTTTCCTTAAGTTTCCACATAGATATAAATTTTCAATACCATTACTTAAGACATAGATTAAGATGAACAAGTAAGAAATTGACATCCAAGTAATAATATTCAAATTTAATCCAAAGCCCTGATGTGCATATTTCTTGTCTCTTTTAAGGGCACAAAGACAAGCTGCACATTTCAACACAGTTTAATTGTGTTGAGGTGAGCATTTGAGTGCTCACCGCTAGGTTCCTGCACGGAATATGCAATATCCTTCTTTACGAGACGTTTATCTCGGACTCTTTTTTTTCGATTGAGATTTTACCTTAACCTTTTAATCAATCAATCTTTTAGAAGAAAAAGAGTTAACTATGCATACCTTGGGATTGGACTTTTGAACAAGTTTAAGCACATTTTCCAAATGACTAGCCCTCCATTGTAGTTTGTTGACATACCTTAGTTTTTGTTTTTACTTGAAACATTATGTGAGTTTGTGACCCTCAATGGTACAATATGTACATATCGGTTTGGAGATTGATTCAGGAACGACGTTAGCAGTTAAACACAGGGTACCTGAAACGTTAACAAAATTTTCATTCGTATACGAAAAATCCATAATAACATACTCCAATGATTTTGATGAAGAATCATCAATTAAATTATCATGATTTTTATGAGTATTGCTACATTCATCAAAATTGATAATTTCTCCTAAGAGTGCTACACTTGATCCACCATCCTCTTCGAAATCATAATGATCAGATGTTTCATAAAGCGTTGCAGCAAGAATCTTGTTGGAAGTGTATTTCTTACGATTTGGACACTCATTATCAAAGTTAATTACTGAACCCTTACACTTGCAGCACTGTGTCATATCCTCATCATCAGTATCGTTAGAATCTATGTTTTTTACAGAAATACGATTATGTGGCCTAGCTGACGTAGGAGGCTTTTCTCTAGTGAACCGTTTATTTCTCTTTCTAAGAAGAAACTGAATTATCAAGATCTTCATCTGATAAATCAGGATCAACAAGATTGTTCACAGAGTTATCAACACTTTCACTTTTAAGGGTTTCGGTGTTTTTTAGTGCCTTGAACGCAATATCCTTTCCGGCTTTGGATTGCAGTCCAGGATCAAAGATCTTTAACTTTCCAACTAAAGTGTTTCTGGAAAGAGTTGAAGGTTATTCCCTTCAATAATGGCATGTTTCTTATAATGGTATCTTGCTGATAAAGATCGAAGAATTTTCATCACAATGTCCTTTTGAGGAATGGTCTTCCCTAATGCAAAACAAGCATTAACCATTCCAAAAAAAATTTGATTAAACTTATCGAACGATTCTTCATCAGCCATACGAAGATTTTCCCAGTCAGAATTTAGGTTTCGAAGCCTAGATTCTTTCTCTAAGGTATCTCCTTCAAATACGGTTTCAAAGACATCCCAAGCATCTTAAGACTTAGTGCATGAAGTCATATGGTGCTGAAGATCTGGATTATGGCATGAATAATATCGTCTAACCCATCAGAAATATGCTTTGCGACACTTATCTCGGTTTCACTATATTGTCCTAATGGCTTCGCAACCGTGGTTTCGTCTCTAACAACTATCGTTACATCGTATCCAATAACTAAAAATTTTCATGTCTCAAAATCACAGGCTTGTAAAAAGGAATGCATAGAAATTTTCCACCATAAGTAATTTGTGTCATCGAATGTTGGCGGTACGTTTATTGAAATTGCTCTCTTATTCATAAAGTTATATTGCTTCTTTTTAGACCTTAATGTGTTTGCCTCCTCTGATACCAGTTGAAAACGCGGGGGTACCAAAATACACCACCAACTTTTTCTTAAGCAACTTGTATGGACAAACTTAAATATAATTCCGAGAGTTCAACTTAATGAATCTCAATCAAGGAATAATATTCAGAGTTATACTTCTCTCTCTTACAATCAGAAAGTTTATAGAGGCAAGTTCGTAAACCTGATTTACGAGTGAGAGCACTTAGTGATTTCAAAGATCAATTTCCAAGTATCACTCAAGTCGCATCTAACAAACAAGGATGGATGTATATACTTTGATTGATTAACGCATAACCTGTGATATTTCAATTATAAAGATAAACAATATAATGCAGGGGGAAAATAACACAGATACCAGAATTTTTGTTAATGAGGAAACTGCAAATGCATAAAAACCCCAGGACCTAGTCCAGATTAAACACTAAACTGTATTAAGCCAGTACAGACACTAGCCTACAACCAATTAACTTAGGACTGGGATGCAGTTGAGACCAAATTAAACCCTCACAATAATTAATTCAGTTACAGTCGTGTTCCTTACGCCTCTTGAATCTCATCAGAACTTCGTGCGATTGATTCCCTTAGCTGACGTCATTTACAGCCTATGAGTTTCTTCAACTCAATTAAAGAATTTAAACTAATACGCCTCTCACATATAAGCCTACATGTGTGATTTATTTTTCGATCATAGATCAAGGTGATTGGAAATCGATGGAAATGGATGAAGTCTAGCTAACCTCAAAATACGAACTTATGCTACCCGAAGTGCAGTCTAGATTATTATTCACCATACAAGTATTAAACTTGTGGAATCAACAAAGTCTGACATGAAAAGAACTTTGATGACTTATATCGATCTTGATGGACGAAGCAATATCAACAATCAATCAAGATCAGGATACTCAAGCTATCAAGATAAACAATATATGGACCTGGCTTCACGGATCCCTATGAAGTCTTTGTAGTCGCTAAACCCTAGAAGGGTTTTAGGAAGAGAACGACTCTAGTTTTACAACTAGGACACACCAAGAAAACTAGTATTGGGATTTAAATATCCCAGTTGTTTGAGGTTCCTCTTTTATAGACATTCAAAGCATATGTTGCTTTAGGTTTAAGCTAAGGTAGCTTTGGAATCAAGCATACAATATCTACCATTAGATGAATTTTTGAATCTGATTTATATAACAAGATATTCTCTCTGGTTAGGATGAACCGTAACAGAACCGTGTACAAATACCACGCTCATGAATGGTTAGTAAAAACTATCCAACTGAACTATAAGCTTGAGCATTTTCATATAACACTTAAGACTTAACTCGAGTCATAATTGAGAAGCTGGGATCTAACAACCACACCCAATATTTCGTTTAAGCAATTTGTATAGACTAACTCTAATATACTTCCAAGATAATCAACTAGACAATCAGACTCAATCAAGAAAAATATATCCAAGAGTTATATCTTTTTTTTAATGTATTCATAAAATCAAACAGATAGACATCCGCGAGCCTGATTATTATGAGAAACAACTTGAACGGTACCAAAGACAAATGTTCAAGTGTCAATCAATTTCAATCAACAACCAAAGGTTGGATTTACCAATTGATTGAACTACGCATAACCTGTGATATTTCAATTATATAAACAAATATAATACGAAAAAGAAATAACATAGACACCAGAAGTTTTGTTAACGAGAAAACCGCAAATGCATAAAAACCCCGGGACCTAGTCCATATTTGAACACCACACTGTATTAAGCCGCTACAGACTCTATCCTACTACAAGTTAACTTCGGACTGGAATGTAGTTGATCCCTAACCAATCTTACACTTATTAAAGTATAGTCGCGTTCCTTACACCTATAAATCCCAGCAGGACTCTACGCACTTGATTCCCGTATCTGATTTCACCCACAATTAAGAGTTGCTACGACCCAAAGTCGAAGACTTTATAAACAAATCTATCTCACATAGAAAACTCTATTTGAATAGATAAATCTGTCTCCCACAGAAATACCTACGAATGTTTTTATCCATCTTTTGATAAATCAAGGTGAACAGGAACCAATTGATAATTTGGTCTTATATTTCCGAAGAACATCCTAGAAATATCAATCACCTCACAATAACTAACTATATGGTAGTATAACAAGTTATTGTGGAATCACAAAGAATGAGCCGAAGAGCTTTGTGATTACTTTTTATATCTTACCTATCGGAGATAAATCTCGAGCAAATATTAGAGAAGATAGTACTCAATACGATAGAACAAAGTAAGATCAGAACAAGCAACTACTAGAAAATAGTTGGGTATGTATTTAGAATCCCAATGAAGTCTTTAAGTTGTTAACCTATAATTCTTTTAGGAAAAACCTAGGTTAAAGGATAACGACTCTAGTCGCAACTAGTATCACACGTGAGGTGTGGGGATTAGGTTTCCCAGTTGCTAGATTTCTCCCTTATATAGTCTTCAAATCAGGGTTTGATAACTTTGGAAAAAAGCAATCAATATTCTCCGTTATATGAACCTGATTCAAGATTCAAGCTAATATCTTTCAACAGTTAGATAGTCCTTAGCTTGTTACACACAAATGAAATATACCTTCATTTAGATATGGGTAACCATACCTAAACTTGTATATTGAGTTGGCTTAATAACAGTTAACCGAAGTTAGCCATATGAACACTTTTGTCTTAACCTTGTTCATCTTAACATTTCTAGATCAATTGATAATCAAATGAATCTAATTGTGTTACTCATAGAGTTGCTCAATTGTTTATATTCTTATATAAGTATACAAGACACAATTGAAGAAAAATCATATTGACTCAAAAGAATCAGTTCATGAACATTTTAGCCATGGTTTGCAAAGATTGCATTCCGTAATTTATAAATGTATTTTTTCATGAGTATGAAATTATACTTAACCCATTGAAGAACTTGAACCACTTCAGTTTGTAACGGGTAAGCAAACTTAAGTTCCGGACATTGGTCACAAGACGATAGTTTGCAAAAGGGTACGCAAACTTTAGCTCCGGACCAAACTCAGTTGAAACCGTTTTTGAACGGATACGCAAACTTGGTTCCCGGACTTCAAAAGTTAAATCAGTTTGCACACGGGTATGCAAACTTAATTACCCTGACTTAAACAGTTGAATAAGTTTGCAAACAGGTATGCAAACTTCCAATTTTTTATTCCGTCAAAACAGTTCGTACACTAAGTACACAAACCGTAATCTACCTAGACATAGGTTTTAGCTCTTAATTCCCATTTCAATCATTGAAACATTCTTAGAAGACGACAATAGCTGTCTCACACAAACTATTATCTTATTAGAAATTTTTAAGTGATCGAATGATCAATATGAAATATTCTAATCTTACATCAAATGACTGTCTCACACCAATCGTTTAAGATTTCACCAGATGATTTTCACATGATCATCTTTTGAATTTCGTCAAAAATAACGATGAACGTGGTTAAAGAAAAAACTTTCCAACACATATTTCGAGAAATATATAAGAGAGTTAAACTCATCTCAAAATATCAAACGTGTATAATGTAAAGTCTATATAGATATACGACTTTATCTCAATAAGAGATAAAATTGAATAAACTTCTGAGTGATAAATGAGTTCAAGTCTCCATATGCCTTTTGTTGATGAAGTTCCAATAGATCCCCTTAGTAGTTCGTCGTCTTCAATCGATGAACGTCGTGAAGTCTAAAGCTCAGTACACATTTTATCCTAATCCGAGACATAGATATAAGTAGACTAGAAATCAAGACTTATAGTTTTGACAACTAAACTTGACAAACAAGCTTGAGATAGCAACGCTTGTAAGTTCGACCGAGCAATGCTCTTACAATAATTATGTGATCAAATATGTCCATGGTGTTCTTAGATATTATTCAAATGCTAATTATCTCGGAGAAATAATTTCTATGTGTAATGATGTATTTTCAAATGTTGTAGTAAATAGTGGTAAAAACGGATTCGTATCAGATTTGTGAAGAAAATAATAATTTTTTTAGATTTTAATAAATAAAAAATTATATACAAAAATATTATTTAACAATGGGCGAGAGGTGTAACCAAGACATTACATTCCACTATTATGCGAGATTTAATGATAAATATTTCAAAACTCTATTCAATTTTTAAGTCCTTTTTTTAATCTTTAATTCACTATCAATCATACAAATTCTCAAATATTATTTGTAAACCTTAAGCATAGATTATCAAGAGATTTAACCAAGCATAATCTATCAAACTGAATGACAAATAATTAAGTAAATTATTCAAATAATTTTAAAACTCCGCAAAAGCAGTGATTAAGTGATTAATAAAATTAGAGAAAATGAATAATTACCCATTTATGTTGCTTAAATAGCTTCCTCCATAGCCTTGGTTACGAGGGAATTAACTCATCATCGTAAACATACTATCAAAATATTTAATTATGGCTCCAAAATGGTTTACAATGGTGAAAATGGAGAAAATAGTGAAAATCAGGAAACTGCAACGCTTATAAGCGTTACAGAACACCGTTACAAGAACGATAGAAGTGAAGCGTTGTTTAACCGTTGCATACGACCCTCGCCCTTGTGTCGTTTACACTATTGAAGAACGACTGCTGCTGCAAGTCTGTTCTTCGTGTTCTTCATGTTCTTCACGAACAGCAGCAGCAGTAGATAGAATTCGTGTTCTTCCTCTACGGCTCTCTATCTTCTCCTCCCAACACTCGACCCCCTTTTACTCGACCCAATAAGCCTTTTTATACTCATCAGAGCGAAGAAATCAACCGCAATAACTCCACAAATTCTGTCATCACTCGGCAGTAAAGAAAATAATATTTCCAGAGATTTCTTTCCTTTCTTGCCTTCTCACGCTGTCGATCAGTGTTTGCACGCTCCAACATGCTGCATAATCGTACAAAATCGATTCACACTCATGCAGCAACGAATCTCCCACAAGTTAAACCCAACAGACTCGAGTTTTTATCACAAAAAAATTACACGACTCTGTTTTGTCCAAATCTATTATCTAGCCAATTCTGACCCAAAGGAACACCTGTACTAGCTTCCTTAATCCTCTAGGACCAATCCCTACCAATCTCAGCCATTGAATCTCTTTAAATCACGTTCAAAATTTCGATTGAAAATTTGCATGCACGCTGCCGGTTTTTCCGCCAAAACTGAGAACTATGATTTCTTCAACTGGTGATTATCCAACCAATTTTAACTGAAACCGATCACATCACCATCTCTGTTTAGGCTTTAAGAACAAACCCTTTTGATTTCAGCCATTTAGTCTCATTACAAGACCCCCAAAACTCAAACCCTAATTTGACAGCACTATTCACTATTTTTCCCGCCAAAATTCAAAATTTTGAAATGAAGAAGATGAAGTGCCCCTAATCCAAAACTCGGATGCCTTCATCCTTTGGGTGCATGGGGGTGCCCTTATCCAAAATGAGGGTGTCTTTAGCATACTTTTCTGGGTGCCTTTAACACTTTTTCTGGGGTTTTCCAACATATTTCTGGGACGCCTCCGGTGCATTTCTGGGGTGCCTCCGGTGTATTTTTGGGGTGCCTTTAGTATTTTTCTCCGGGGTGTAGAATACCATTTTTCGAGCCATTTTTTCCACACAAGTATATTTCTCAAAAAACACCTAAACAAACAAAAACACCATAATAAGAATAAAAATGGGATACTAACAATATACCACAATTGAGATGAAAATAGACACATAAATGTGTCTATCACGTAAGAATTTAATCGACATGGTAAGTAGGTGTACAGGGTACAAATACTTAACATGTTCATGAACAATTATGTCATAGTACATGTAGCGGTATGTATACCTTAAGACACAACCGAGTTTCGGAGTTCACAGAAATTTTTCGGTATGCGTACTGGTATGGGTACCATTAAAACATATCCGAGTTACGAAATCCACAAAACTTTTATGGTACGTGTACTGGTATGGATACCAAACCGGTTTCGAGACCAACAGTTCTTTTCAAGTACGCGTACTGGTTTGCATAACGATCCGGGTTCACAGAGTTTTTAAGATGTGCATACGAGTATGCGTACCAAAAAGTTGTTTGTCGATATATAGTTACTCCATTACGTGTATTGAGTACATGTACTACAACTTCAAACTATAACAGTTTTCCCAGTTTGTAAGACTGGTATGTATACTTTCTTATATCCGAATTTAGAGTAGTTATATATTTCTCTCTAAATCAATTCGAAATATTCTCAAATAATATCAATGACACGTATCACTGTTCCAGACTATTTTCGAATGATAATCTTGAATCACGATTTAGATTATGAATAATAAATTGTTCTTAACCAAAATTCATCAAGTATGAACAAATGTTCATTAAGCTTAGTAAAATTTTGAGGATTAATTACAACATAAACTTGACTCGAAATTCTTGATATGCTTATAATAGTCTAATTAGTTATGCGACATCGTCTCATAGATAGAAAGATGAATATAACTTGAGATACAGGTGGTTCATTCTTGACTTACCTTTTGTTGAATAAGTTCTAGAAAAGCTTCGGTTGATCTTCGCCTCCAAACGGTATAACGCAATGATGACTGTCGTGATGTCCGTTTCTCAACTACATCTTTTATCCTAATCTCAGACTTAACTAATTGTAGACTAGAAATCAAGATATATTTTTGACAACTAAATTGGACAAAAAGCTTGAGATAGCAACACTTGTGAGTTCGACTGATCAATGATTTAACACATATCCCATAGAAGATTCCTCATTTTTGAACAACGTGTCAATAAAAATTGTCCAAACGGGTTGAATAGAATTCCACGAAGGTTGACTTTTTTTCCATGATATTGTCTACCTGATAATTTGTCCGTTTAGCTATTAGATTGTGAAACCTCTTTATATGCTCGATTAGGCTAGTTGGCTCTAAATTTATTTTTTTCACAAGTAACCGAGGATCTATATTTCCAAAAGAACCACAACATAGTTGCAATTTTCTCTGAAATATGCACATACTTTGGGTCAGATATACATCTTTCAACCCATGTGCCTATCGAGTCTGTTAAGATCTGAGAGTTAACCTCGTATACAGAACATCCAAACCATACGGATCTCTCAAAAGGGTAATGCATGAACATGTGTTGTTCTGTCACTGGGCATGTGACTTGCAAATTGGTAATTTGAAGAAATCTCTGAAATATGGGTCGCTAATCTGCTTGTAGTAGGAGTGCTTTTTGGGTTAATTTTCATCTAAATAGTTTAATCCTAGGTATTACTTGCAACTTCCATAATGTTTTCCAAGGGAAATCCTTGTTATCTTCATCTTTAGAATTTTGTTTTATCAAAAAAAATTAAATATTTTTGCCGAAAAGATTCCAGATGGATGATGTTTCCATCTAATTTTTTTTGAATCATTACGATTAGAGGATATTGTTAGGATTTTCATTTTAGTTTCCTCTGAGAAAAATAAATTAAGCTTTAAATTATCCCAATCTCCTTCAGAGTTTATCAATTGTTGCACCTTTTGAGGTAGTGGTGCATCTATATTAAGCGGTTTGGGAATTAAATCAGAATTGTGTATCCAATTAACTTCCTAAATTTTTTCCTTAGATACATATTTCACTTGCCAAATAAAATTACCATTGATTAGGTCTAATCTATTTTTTTATAATTTTCCAAATCCAAGAGAGCTCGTAAAATCTAGAATATTACAAAAGGTGGGTATTGGGAAAATATTTGGCTTTAGGAAGTTTGGACCATCGTCGATCGGGTTCGGAAATCAATCTGCTTGCCATCTTTGTTAATAGAGCTATGTTAAATTGGTGAGGGTTTTTTATTCCAAAACCTCCTTGTGATCTCAGTTTACATAGTTTTCTCCACTCTCTTATATATCCTCCTTTTCTTTTGGAGCCATCTTTATTCCACCAAAAAGCTCATTGAATTCGGTCCAGATGATCGAGAGTTTCCTTAAAAAGGAATAAAACTTGCATCTGTCATGTTGGAAATGAATGTAGAATATATTGGATTAGGACTGTTCTACCTTCTTGAGATAGAAGTTCTGATTTTCAACCTTGTAGAGTTGACTAGTATTCTTGAAGCAGAGGTTCGAAAATTTCCTTCATTTCTTGTCAAAGAAGAACGAAGTCCCTAGGTATTTATCTTTTTTTGTCATCAGCAGAACCTTGATAATTTTCGCTATGATTTTTCATACCATTAATTAGCCTTTTGTAATGAATTCTGTATTTTACTCTCCTCAAGGATAAATACTTAATATTGTTTAATTTTATATTTTTAGGTGATAAATAAAGACTAGATGAGTTGCGGAGCAAAAAGAGCAAAGGAACGACAGAAAATCCGGCAGAAAGATAGCGCAGAATGTGGTTTGGAAGACTTAAAGATAGAAGTGGGCTTAAAAAGGAAGAAATTGTTCTTAAAGAAGAAGTGGGCTCAGCATTCCCTAAGACCAAACTCATTTCTCAAGCCCAAATTCTAAACCTAAAGTCTAAAACCTAAACCCAAAACCGCTTCCGTTTTCAGCCGTCAGATTGGATCCATCACTTCATCCCACGGCAGATTCATCATCGTTCATCAAAATCTGAAGTTACAGTCTAACATCATAGTACCTAACTCAATCTTGGACCGTCAGTTTTGATGTATCTCACATCCAACGGTCGATCCACGTCCATTTCCATCGCGTCTTTGGATCAATCCATCATCCTATCATCCTACGTATTTCCCTCACCGAACATCAATATTTGATGATTCCGATCAACACTCAAACACCTAAGTTTATATCCCACAAAACAGACACACCCTAGCCAAAACCTAATCGAGCCTTTCTTCTCTTCTTCCCTTTCTTCTCTGCAAACCCCTTTCCGCCACCACCAACTCCTCTTGCCGCTTCTCCAACAACCACCAGCGTCATCATAACCCCATACCCCATCAACCCATCATCACCACCGCGTTCACCAACTCTCTTTCCACCTATTTCATCAGTTTCTCAACCCTAGTTCCACTGAAACCCTAGGATTAGAAATTGATGAAATAGAT
The DNA here is from genome assembly GCF_003573695.1 of Papaver somniferum. Classification (NCBI taxonomy): domain Eukaryota; kingdom Viridiplantae; phylum Streptophyta; class Magnoliopsida; order Ranunculales; family Papaveraceae; genus Papaver; species Papaver somniferum. Next base: position 4,623,192 of record NW_020651082.1, on the reverse strand, counting down.
TGAAGCTAGAGACGAATTGGAGGCATGGGTAGAAGCAATAGAGGATTTATCAGCATGGGTTGTTCGATTTGAGTGATTTCAGAGATTAGGTAAGATTTAATTTGATTTTTTATGAAACCCTAATTTACTGATTTTGGGGATTTTTTAGGGTAAGTGTTGTAACTATAAATTCAAGACTTTGGGGTGTTGTAATGGCCATGCCTGGGCTAGCCAGTGCACCAATAGGTTAGTTTTAGGTTTTCTTTCATTCCAATTTCAATTTCAGTTCACTATTAGTTTTAGGTTTGTAATTTTCATTAATGTTTTAATTCAATACATCATGTTTTAATTTTCAAGTTAAATGTTTGTTAATTAGTAGTTTAAATTCTAGTTAATTTTCAATTCATGTCCTGTTAGTTTTAATTTTAGTTCATAATTAGTTTCAATGTCTTAATTCATAGTTACTTTCAATTTATTGTCCTGTTTAGATTTTAATTCATAGTTTCCTGTTATAAATTTCTTGAACAGTTTAATTCAATTTCAAATTTTCATGTTAGTTTCCTGTTAGTTTCTTGTCTTAGTTTAAATTGATGTTTTGATTCCAATTTTGATTCATTGTTAATGTCTTAGTTTGAAGTCAATATTCCAATGTTAGTTTTAGCTTTTTCCTGTTGGTTTTAGGTTTAAGTTTTTATTGCAATTCCAGTTTCAATACCAACAGTGCATGTTCTTATCTTTTTTATCCATCATGTTATTGATTGAGTATCTATGTTTGACACACATGATATTTGACATACTTTGATCATGTTCTAGCTCTTTCACTGAGGCTTAGATGAAGTCTTAGGTTCCATTGCTACTGCACTGCTAGTTGTAGAAGTTTCTTGTAGGTTTTCATGCCTAAGATAACTAGGAGTACTTAGGCTCTAAACCAACATTAGGTTGACCTTTAACTAGCCAACTAGTGTGAGGATTAGAGAACTCTAGGTATGATCCTCTTTATTCTACTTATTTGATCCCTGGAACAAATGCAAGCTAGAACTTGCTATCCCTGTCCAATACCAAAGGGACAAGGACAAAAAGAACTAGGATGTTGTAGTTAAGAACCATAGGTGGATTCAAGGCCTTAGCTCTTCCCCAATACACTTAGTTGGTTACCTTTTGTTACTATCACTGTTAGCTTAGAAATTAGTTAGGAAAAATACTTAGAGAATAACAATCACTCCCTCCAAGTCCCTGTGGACAAACCTCTTCTTACACATTAGCTACAACTGATCATGTATACTTGCAGGTCTAAGTTGTAGGTTCTTTTAAAACCACACCAATACACATAATCACAATAGCATTCATACGATTATATACGAAGTTCAAAAGATAAGCGTTTTACTTCGTATTCTAATTCCTTAATATTGTGTTTATCTACTAGAGTATAATCCTTCACGGCTTCGCAGTTATGTTTTCAATATAGCACGACTTGAAATATACGTTAGGAATGAAACAGTTCAAGTCAAAATACTACTAACCTCAAGAGGAAGGATGATGTCGTCGATGTAGCTCTTTACTTCTTCACATTCTTCAAGTCTTCGAGTAATACTTGTATGTCTCATATCCTAATATTTCTAGTTTAATCTATACGAAGTTGACTCTAGTACATAATCAAGTGACTTTTTCAATGAGTTTTGATTCACTAAAATATGACAACCAAACTTGACATACCAACGTTTGGTGGGTTCAACCGAGCTATGCTCTGTCATCCAATGGATAAAATCTTGAGTTCTATAAATACTTCCCATTTCAACTCCAGATTCACGCATTTTACACCTCTAGTCTTCTTTATTCTTCTTCTCTGAGCTTAAACAAATTCTTCAATTCTTTAATTTAACAAATTTGTCGAAAGAAGATGTCTCGGCCCTTGTTAGTTCGGCGAGCTCCGTATACTGAAGAACAAGATGAATCTATTTGTATGAACTATGTTTTTTAATTTACTAAGATTTCTTCAACAAACTATCCATGGGTGAATTTTTGGGCGGTTATTCACGACGGGTTCTGCATTGATACCTATAATCCGAGTTGGCGTGTTATATGCGAAATAAAAAATCATTTTCGTACAATTAATAAAGAAGTGAATGAGTTTGTAGATTTAACTATGCAAATCAATTGATATAGAATGAGAGGTGAAACTGATACTGAGATGGTAACAAGATTTTTGGCCGAATGATGAAGATGGAAAAATGTGGTTTTTTTTTTTCGAAAAATGCTTTGAAATCCTTAAGGTGTTGAACAATTTCAACCTATTCATTGTAGTTGCTTCTGTTCCACCTAGTAGTACTTTTCACCAGTGAAGCTAATGTAAAACGCTTAATTTTAAGCATATGTAATTCAGTGAAGCTAATGTTACATGCTTAATTTTAAACATATGTAATTTCATTTAAATAAACCGTTGTACTTTTAATTGATTAAAACTAGAATTATAAATGTAGCAAAATTAAAATACAATCTCTCAAACGTTGTCTATCGTTAACTCGCTCATCATTATCTTTGGGGCCTGGAGTCAACCATTCTCCAAAACCTGGGATTTCTCCAGTTGCCAACATCTGGGATAAAATTCCAAAAGGGGAAAAACTGGTTGAAGAACACTAGGCGATTGGAAAGTAATAGGTCCTAGTTAAAGAACATTAGGCGATTGGAAAAGCACTAGGACCTCCAAACATATAAGATGTTTTTTGTTGTTGTGGTGGTGGTGTAACAATGTAACAAGCATCATTTGGGTTGTATTGCGAGAATGATAATAACATGCGCCTAGGACCTGGCTAAATTACTTGAGATTGAGACATAGGCATAGTTAGTGGTGAAGTACTGTGTCGTACTTGGATTTCTCCCACCAATGTATTATCACTCTCGTGCCATGATTTGTTGCTCCTGGAAGAATCAGAAGACTGTGAACGTCCATCATAATTTACAGTCAGACTCAATCCAAACATTGTATCCTCGTGCCATTTCCAACACACACCCAAGTGTATAGCCTCCATTTGTTGATTCATCTAATACATATCATTCAGTTGTATCTTCAAGTCTTCGGTACTTGTTTGGGAAACAATGGGGATCGTGGTTGGATCACCTTGTGAAGTAATACTTGGCATCTTCCAATGAATTTGGGCATATTTGACAAAGATAATGAAGAACTTGCACTCATGGCGGGGTAAGTCGTAAAGCATGGCTCTTTTGGAGGCGGATGGGTAGGAATGATACTTCCATCATGATCCAGACGTGATAACCCTGGGAAATCGAACCCATAGATGTGCATGTTGTGTGTCCCAATTACAAGATTCGCAATCGACCTGTACAAGGTGACATACTGCGCTTCATCAATATTCCTCTTTGTATTTAGTTCATACCTCTCCCACTGGATTATTCTCAGCCGATCAAATCTTATCCATAGGTTTGCATCTGTGGTGGCAGTTTAATTGCAATTGTATATATACCTCGTAACTGGTACAACAATCTTTATCCCAGGTACCAAACCCCTATACCCAGTTCTGGAGTGTAAAAAACAACTCTACAGAGAGAATAATCAAGAATACGTTCTACATCATCACCACCATACTCAGGATAATCAAGGTAAGGGTGAACAACAACATTTTTGTGGCTCCGAGTCATTTATTGAAACGTATGAACAAAACTGGAACCCGAGACGTTGCTGCTAGTGTCTTTCGCCCAGTTGGTCGAGAGGTACATGTCCAAGATTGGAAATCTATGAGTATCGTTTTTAAGGATTGGTTTACCAACACGAAAGTTGGTATACCGCCAATATTGCAAATTACTCCATAATTTTAGTATTTTGACTTAATCCACATTTGTTCATAAAAAATTATTTAAATTTAAAAATAATAATTTTGATACTTACCTCTATAATTCCCCAAAAACCAGTGAAGTTAGCTATACCCATGGACGCTTGATCCAGTCCACAATACATTTCTGCTAAAATTACAGAGCCTCAGTCATACTCTGGTGCTTTGTCAAGATCTTCTAACGCTTTAAGCCAACCAATACGAGAAACATAAATTGAATTTGGAAAGAACATCCGACCCAGTACCCATAAGATAAACACCCTTTCGAGTTCAGGATAGTCATTTAGATTTTCTGAGTTTTTGTTTTGTTGAAGGAAAAGCTTCAACGCTGGATATAATATCCCACCTCCTTTCAAATCTTTATGATTTGCACGTATATTTGATTCAATAAATGAAGAAAGAAGTGTCTACCATTTATTATTTAAATGTCATTCGTTTTGGTTGTATGGTGTCTGATCTCCCACTCCATTTGGATCCCACAAATGAAATACAAATCAAGTAGCGTAATTCCAAATACAAGAATAATATCTAACTATGATTAATTTTTTTGATTATTTAATAATTATTTAAAAAATAAAATTTAAGTTAAGTTAAACAAACTTACCAATTTCAATATCTAAGAAATGGAACGTGTGCGTCGTCGGCCACCACCTTTCTACCAATATTGTCGTAATTATGTTGTTGGTCTTCTAGGAGTCACACCATAAAGCGCACGCCAGAGATATATGTCAACCCTGTCTCGTATTGCAGGAGTTAGACCATCATAAATAGCCTTTAAGTCATAAAATCCACCTTTCATTCTATAAAAATTCTCAGACCGCTCTTGATGCCCCGAAACATGATCTTGGACTAATGATGGAGCAACAACGATACTCGGCGAAGCAAACTCTGCTTCCCGATTTTGAGAATAATCTACATCTATGGCAGGCCGCGGTACCGGTTCATTTCTTCGATCTATTTTTTGTTTTATACTCTTGACCGCTTTTCTTATTAAGTTGCTCACATTGTATCAAGAAAATTTTAGTTTAGAAGAGCTTTAGAAGAAGAAATTATGGGTTTTGAAAATTATAGAAGAAGAAGAAGAATTTTAGAAGTAATGTGAGTTAAAACGAATTCAGTTGAAGGAATTTATAGGTTTTGAAAATAATAGTCGTCGGGAATATGATGTTGGATATTTGACCGTTGACGTTTTTGTTTCTCATGCCAGTGTTTGTGTCTGACACGCCAACGTTTTTGTGACAAACGCTCGCGGTTGTGCTACAAACGTTGAGTCTCACCTTCACACGTCGCGTTTAACCTGTACACATGAACAAATGTTCCCAGTCCTAACATACGTTTGATGGTCAACCGCCCACTTTTATTTCCATAACAGAAAAAAATCAGTTTAACCATCCACCTGACGCAACAAAAAATTTAATTTGTATATCGCCACACGAATTGCCCAAGATTAGCTAAATGGCCGGCAAATGCTCTTTCAACTCCTCTAATATTTTTTCCTTTCTAATCTGGCACAACGCCTCTCTGAATTGGTCACATTCTGAATTTGCAACTGTAATTCTCTTTTCCTCATTATACAGTATCATCAGTCTTTCGTGAAAAGCATAAAAATTTACATCCATGTGAAGAATATAAGCCAAGGATTACGTCGTGATCATGATACTCTTTGAACCTGATCACAAAATACCTACTTGCCCAAAGAAGCAAAGTTGACCAAACACATCCTCTGCACAAAATAACCTCCAATAATAAAATCTCCCATGACAAAAGAAGTTGATAAAGTAACGCGTTCCCACTACTCTCTCTTTCATTAGGGGTTATCGTATGATATCAAACAGACGTCACCTACTTTTCATAAATCTCCCGCCACGTCTCATCACGTATCCACATGGACGCTCAGGATCCGTTTTTCTGATACAGATGAAGGAAGTAATTATGAGGCGTGTTTGTTTTCTTCTCCTCCTTTGTGTCCAGTAAAGTCAGTGGGTCCCACGCTAACTACATAAAATAAAAAAAAGATTCCGTCACAGAAGGGTTTTTTCTTTTCTTGTCTGTCCTCCCTAACTTTCCTCGACAGGCTAACGGACAAACACCGCTGTTAATTCCCATCTCCCGTCATCATTTCCCAATTTTACCCTTCTGTTACTTTCTCCTTTCTTTGTTTTTTTCATACTCCTTACTCTTTCTACCCATTTTTAATGTCTCTCTCTCACGGCTCGACTCGGCTCGGCTCAAGGAAGAAAAGACGTGGTGTACACAAGAATTTTACTACAGTGAGATGAATGTATAGTTTCTATCAAAAAATTAGTGAGTGAGAAATGAGAGAAGAATATCTTTTGAAAGATATTTGAAAAGGAACTTGTGATTAAGTTCTGCTGCCACTGCCACTGCCACTGCCAGCATTAAATGTCTGCTCTAAAACAGGCATGGGGTTGGGTCATAGGCATGTCACAGAAGAAGTGGCCTACTTCTTGGTTGTCGAATGTAGCAGTAGTTAGTGAACAAGGAAGGGTGAGTAGAGAAACATGTAGCTGGTAGAGTCTTATCTTATTTTGCATATTACATGGTGGTTGTCGACAGAGACAATGTTTTGACATTTATTTGTCCAAACAGTTTGTTTTTTTTCTTCTTGGAATCAGGCTTGTATCAAAAGGTCAACTTGGAATTGCCAGGGTGCATTGCCCATCTGCATATAGTGCTGCATGCCAATTTACCAACAAAAAACTGAACGGTAGAAACTCGGTTACATCGCTACTGGTGAGCAACGGCGATCAGGTGAGACGAATGTAATTGTTCATAGCATGAATGTACAGACAATCTCAAGAAGATGGAAGTGTTGATATCTAGCTAACTAGTAGCTACCAGTCCACAACAACCACTCAACGCACTCAAATATTCTGGGCTTACTGATTTGGGTTGGAATTCCTTGAATCCGTGGACACTGAAGCCTAAATCACACTCTAGAAAGCCCAATTGTATATATGAGATGTAACCCGTTGAAAGTAACATACCCGACCCATTTGAGTAGGTAGGTGTATCACGACAACCGGAACGATTCCCGGGAAATGGGTCCGCACTTCCATGCAGACCAAACCGACACCCATGTGAGACGAGACCTAATTCTTTCACTCACCTCCACTTAATTCCTCCTAGGGAATTGTTTTTGTTTAGTATTCTTTCACATTCTTGACTTTGACTTTGACTTTCTTACTAATTATACTAGTTTAAAAATTAGTTAGTACACTCAAAGATTGTTTTGGTGGGTCGGTTATTTTAAGTCCGTGTTGTAATCGATATGCTTAGGTTAAAATTAGGATCAAACAAAGAAACAAACTTTTTCTTCCTGTAAATTACCCTGAATTCCAAGATTTTATTACCAGAAATTTTACAGCTGAAATCGTGATCTCTGCTGAAACCAGAATATTTTGAAGCTCTAAAGTCTAATGACGAGACAAACCGGAGGTTAATTACCTTGCTCGAGAGTTTAGACAAACGCTAAACAACGCTCAAGCGTGGCAAAAAAGCCGACTGTTAACTATACGAAGTCGTGCCATCCGAACCCATCCAGAAGACAGCCAACATGGTTTGACACTCACCACTGAAACTAGAAGCCAGGAGTTTAATTTTATCCTCTTTATCGATCAAAAAATATTTTTTTTTCGATGACCGCTCTTATCCATTATAAGGGTTTGTATTTGTATCCCTGTCCATCCAGCTCCAAAACCTAAATATGCCCAACAAATTGTTATTTTGTTATGTACAAGTTTAATTTTACTTATTTTCACCCTTAAAATTTTATTTGCAACCCAACATAAAATTTTGCATAAAAATTGGATAATTACCCGTCACACATTCTTCAAATTAGTGTTTACATATACAAAAATTTGAAAAAATGTTTTTGCACACCTTTAGGATAATATTGTATTAATATCAATCACAGAGATGTTTTTGGATTTTGACTCTTATTTACTTTTCCATTTTTAACTTTTATAAAAAAATACTCCCTCCGTACTATTTATATAAGCAGAATATTATTTTTTCTTTATACCATTAGATAGGCGGAGTGGCAATTTAAAGATGGCTTTTAACCATTTTATCCCTATTTATATTGTTTGGTTATCCTCATCATTAATTTTATGTCTCTAACATAGGGAATATAATAAGGCGTAAGTAGGAAAAAAAACATGGATATTTATAAAATCAAGAAACAATTCTTACGGGAGTTTACTCAATAAATACTTTTAGTGATTATTAAAGACTTTAACGGAATTTTAAAGTATTGTGTTATTGTTTGTATACTTCTAAAATCTCTTTTAAAGTTTATGTTACTGGTTATACATTGTTAAAAGGTCTTCTAAAGTTTGTGTTACTTATTGTAAACTTGAAAATTCAAAGACTTTATGTATTTGCCCATTTTCAAGACTTTGAGCGACTTTTGTGTATAAATTTGCTTGATGAAAGTTTTGCAAAATATGTAAGATTTTGGAAAACTTCCCAAGAAAACTAAAAATACTTTTTATTCTCTTTTATTTTTTCTCATAAATATACAATCTATAAAACCCATGTCGTAGATACATATATGCCTAAAAAATAAATCATAGATACATATAAATTATATTATATGATTAAATATTTTATTTATTAGGTACAACTGTGTAATAATAATTATTTTTATTATTACTATATACTGCATTTTATCGAACGAAAGAAAGACGTTATCTATATAATGATTTTTTTATATTTTGTTGAAATTAGTATAATAAATATGGTATGAGTAAATTAATATTTATACTTCTATATAATTCCTTAGATTTATGAAGCTATCTAAAAATGGGTCCAGATCGTCTGTGCCACTGCTTGGGTGTGCCCTATGTGCCACACCAATAGAATGACGCCACATATTTCCTCCCATTAACGATAACTAACTAACTAACTAGATTTTCTATATATAACATCAGTCATTTAGGAAAGATAATCAATTATGGACTAAAAAAGAGATTATCAGTTAATGAGAGGAATGATGTGGCGTGTTTCTATTGGTATGGCACATAGGGCACACCCAAACAGTGGCACAGACGATCTCGACCCTCTAAAAATTGTTTTACAACTTTTCAAAACTCTACAAATCTCTATAACACATTATATAACTCTTCATAACTCTTCATAATTAAGTTGTTTCCATTATTATAGGTAAAAGGCCAAGTCACTCCGATATTCATGGATCAACATTATTACGAATATCAATTGTGAACCCCATTCTAAAATATACTGTTACATGCAATTAGGGTTTGGTGTTTAAACTTAGCTTGTGGTGCTCTTTTTAGTTTTTTTTCTTTTTCTTTTTGTGATTAGCTGGTCATACCAACCCTTGTTTGGCTTTGATTCCTGCTTGAGGGTGGTCTTCCTGGTTCTGATAGATGACTTGGTTGTTGTTGCTGATGGTGATGATCATTCAATGGTGATGGCAGCCATGGTTGTTGGTGTTGGATTTTTCTTGCTGATGGCAGTGGTGATTGTCCAGGATGCTGAGAATAATCAATGGTTTGTTGTAATGGTACGAACTATGAAGGTTTTTAGGTATTGATGGACCAATTTACTTCTCATCTAGGTTGTCGATGAAGGTTTTGAGGGTTGACTATTGACTATGCGAGTTCAGAAGTAACTTTCTCTTGACTTCTCCCAAGATTGTGAATGAGTACAAGGAACTGATTAAAGAAGCGTATGATTTTTCTACAGTAATAATAACAATTTCCATCGAGAATCAGAAATACAGTAACTAGGTTCAAAATAGGCAATATGGCAAATGAAAACGAATCTTTTTTTTAGGCTTTTAATAAATGAATGCTAATCTTATTATTTTTTGAGTCTTACAAATGGCAAATTCAGTAAATAAATAAATAATTGTGGTTTTTTGCACATTCAAATTTGTTGACCGGATTAGATTTTTCAAATTATGGGCACTCATATTTTGAAAAGATCGATGGGCAAACACTAATTTGAAGATTCTTATTCATGTGAATACCTAATGCCTCTTTTGCACCCCATCTCCGAAATCTCGTCAAATGCTTTATAATTTATTTTGACAGAATTTTTTATTTTTTTTAGATTAATATCATCACCCAATACTTTATGGGTTATTTTGCCAAAATGAAAATATAGTGGTTTTTTTGACCAACTTCAGTCGGGATCTTGTCTATTTTCTCAACGTAATCCGCCACGAGACACATTAAATACGAAGTTTGAACAACTAGAAGAGGAAACTACTACTGATACATTTTCACGTGTCTTATTAAGTACTACTTAACAACAAGAAACAATTTGTAAAAGAGGAGATTAGCATTAGCATTTAGCCACAAAAGGAACAAACTAAAGAAAGAACGACTATTCAAATTAGCTGTTTTCGTGATAAAAGAAGAAAGAACAATCAATTAAAATTTTAGTCATGATGATATATATAGTCTGCTCAGCATGGCAGGCCGATATAAAAATTATGTTTTTATTTTTGGGAATTAATCTCCTGCCCCGCCTCGACTTGTTCGGAATAGAGGGATTTGGTTCTTGGTTCTTGATATGTATTCCATGCTTGTATGAGTAGTTTTAGTCTCTCTAGTTCCCTTCTCTTTTCTTCTTTCTCGTTTAGTAATAATTCTTTCTTAGACGTACAACTCACTACCACTGCTAATGACAACTTCAAAGGTTTCATCATCAAACCCCCAAAATTAACTTTTAATGGTCAAAATATTACTCTTTCTTTACTAACATTTCTTCTTTCCACTGTTCTCTTTTTATTGAAAAATACCTCAAACTGATCATGTCTCGAATGATCTCATCATTTTCCCTCCTTTAATTATCAATCCTTCTTTAACTTTAATCTCTAATCATCCAAAGTGTTTGTAACTGTTTACACGCTAGATATGTTGTTTTAGTACGGACGCATATATGTTTACCGACTAATAACTTGTTAGTATGGGTTTGATTCCCGATCGGAATCTGACTTGTTAGTATGGGTTTGATTCTCGATCCGAATCTGACTCGGCATCCGATCGTATGAATCAACATCCATCATTTTTTCCATTTGTCTTATATCTGGCTCGAAATCTTACACGGTTCAGACATTTGATTAGTAAATATTATTTATATTTGGCTTGTTGGATATATATCTAATTGGATTTAAAAAATTTAGATAATCATTCTATAACTTTTAGGCCAAAAGTAATGAGTCATATCCAGATTAATGAGTTGAATCTAGATGAATCGGACGAGTTAGTCGAGTCAAAAAAAACCAACAATCTGTAAATTATTAATGATAAAATATCTTATCAGTAGAGTAGTAAAATCGTTGGATCGAAACTTATCTCTAACCGAGATCGGCTGGAAAAGAGTAACTAATGAAATGAAGAAAACAGTGCAGTGCAACTAATTAGGTACACTATCTAGTAGGTGGGAGTCGTGGGACACTAGCATTAGAGCCGAAAATGAAGATGCAGTTGTGGTCGATCCTATTCATAGAAAATGACCAGTCGAATTCCCATTCGCAACTGGTGAAGTACGTGAGAAGATAGAAGTAGTACGAGGGTGATAAGTAAATAATAATGGATGACCAAAAGATGCATTATAGAATTCCATGAGCCATATTGGATAGTTGGATGGCATGCACTGAGCCAATGAGAAACTATCCGCCTACGATTCAGCAGTTTTTGCAACAGTTGCAATTTTGGCATCATCTCATTTCATTTGGGAGGTAGATCCTAAATTTTATGATACATTTGTAGCCCATACAACTATTAAAATCAAGAATTACCCCACTGGTGAACAATAATTTGCTTCAAAGCAGTTCTACATTTGAAACAACACACACTGAAAACCTAACTAATAATATCATCAGTTCACTTCAGTCTCATTAGGCCATTATCGTTGGCTTCTTGTAGTAGTAGTTATCCGTCCAGTGTGACAAAACAAGCTCCCATCATGGTCAACTAGTGTTAAGTGCAGGTCCACCTCAAACTCTGATCGTTAACTTTTGTATATAATTTGAAACTCCCTTTTGATTTTCTTGGCTTGTACTCTTTTAATGGGTTAGGCTATTACTAAGTGGAACATCCACTAACATGTATAGTATTATTTAGTACTATACTTAGAACGGCTTATAATGGATGACCAATAAAATGCTCATCTTTTGCATGGTAAATATGGCAAATCCGAAAGCCAGTGCAGAAAAAGAGAACTTTTATATGACTAGGGTCCGTTAACATAGTGGTGGTGTGCTGTTCTTCTTGTTTTCTGGTCTATTTTTGCTGGACGGTGGTAGGGGAGGACACCTGGTTCATTTTATTTTTCTCTAAAGCAGACCTAGCTCATGTTTCTATTGTTACATTTTACTTATCTATCTATGGGCATTTTCATTTTGCATGCATCAACTTGTCATTTTCATTTTACATTAACTTTTCGGGAACGAAAGGCGATAGGAATCCATTGTAATGCTAAGTCATATTCTTTTGGGTGAAAAACAGATGCAGTTTTTTTTTTCACGGTTACAATCATAGGCATGTTTTTTTAAGTTACGAATTTAGGCCGGTTTTGACCGTTTTTTTAAAAAAACGGCTAACGGTGGTTATCCACCTTCTTGGAACCGTTAGTATGCTAAGAAAAGACTTTTTAGCCCCTCAACTCATTAAACTCGCTTTCAATCGCCGATTCTATGCAACTACTCGTTGCTGACTGTGTAAACACGTGGATATGTATACGTCATTATTTCTGCCACGTGTCGGACAAAATTGTGGGCCCCCCAGTACCCAACAGCAGGATAATCTTCAATAAAATCATATTTTCTTCTCTCTTTTTTCAATCAGAATCTAGAAATGGTTGGTGGTGTTCATCTTTCATCAAATTGTAGCAGTAGCAGTAGCAGCAGGAGCTTCAAGGTGCAGTGTGATATGTGTGACAAAGAAGATCATGAAACTAAGAGTTGTCCATGAAACTAATATTTACCTTGAAGCTTCTGAAAGGCATCATGTCATCTTCAACATCATTCTTAAAAAAGACAAACAACAAAACAATAACAACATCAACAACAACAACAACTCATAGTGAAAAACATAGTAACAAAACAGAGTGAAAAACAAACCCTAGAAATCAACAGATGTAACACAAACAACCCCTAGTAATCAATTACAGAAACCATATACATCTAACAAAAACCCTAGAAATCAAACACAAACCCTAGAGATCATAATCGAAAATCAACAGAATCATCTAAAAATGAAACACATAAACCCTAAAAATAAAAATTACCCACAACCCAACAAACCCTAGAAATAAAAAACACTCATAACCCAAAGAAATCGAAAAACCCATAAAACCCTAGAAATCGAAAAACCCATAAAACTCAAGAAATTGAAAATACACAGAAACCCTAGAAATTGAAATGTATTCTAACAATAAACTACAATAAGGGTCTCGTTGTTACCTTTCTTCTCGTGTTCTACTTCGCCGTTTCTTTGTTTTCTTTCTTCTAACCATCTTCTCTTTAATCTCTGCCTCTATCTTCTTTAGGAGTTTCTTTGATCTATTAGTTATACCCAACACAGTAACTGAAACCACCGATTTATATATTAGGTATACCCATCATAGAAAGAAAATCAGTTGCAGAGGGAAAAATAGAGAGAGGGAAGAACAGTAGAGACGAAGGGAAAATGAAGATTTTTTTCGAGCTTTCGTCTAGTTTATCCTTTTGCCGGTCACTGATTTCATCTCAGCCGACCAAAAACATAGAGATCCAATGAAATAGAGACCAACGACTCAGATCTCATTAGGTGTCGTTAACTACGAAGTGAAATCATCATAGCCATCCATTTTTCCCTCCATCTCGGATGACCACCACGTGTCTCTGATAACACGTGCTTATGTCTGATCACACGTGTTTAAGTGACAAACAGAAACGTTACACGTGGTTCCTTATCTCTCTAAAAGGTTACACGTGTATAGAGGCCAAATGGGTAATTCCGCCCAAACGACTCATCTCATCTGATGAGAAATTGACCTTGTTGACCGAGAAATTGACAAAAAACAACGGATTTGGATGGAAACATGGATGGAGGCCTAGATTTGCAAAATTTAAAAAAACGGGCCTATGGTTGTCTTTCGGGTTGAAAAGTAGGCCTATATGTGTTTATTACCCTATTCTTTTTATATAATTCTTCGTCTAAGTAACCTTGCACCATATTAACCTTAAATCTCTAATTTTCACGACCAAACAAGCTTGGCCATGCGGAACGGAGGTCGTAAAGTGTTGGAACTGCAATAATAGAATATTGAAAAATAATATTAAAATTAAACTAGTAAGCTCGCAAGTCTCGTTTACATCCTATGATCTTATTCCCTGGAGGTAAACTAGCAAGCTCCCAAGTCTGATTTTGACGGACTGAGTCCATTTCACTAAATGAAGCTTCTTATCATAATGGGATTCCGGTAGGTGTTATGGATTCTTTACAAGTCTGGAGCTCAGACTAAGTTATGCATATCATGAAGTCAGATCCATAAGAAGTCTCGGTTTTAATCCTGTCACTTCTCCTAGGCTCAATATCTACTTCATCTTCCTTTGAAGCTAAATTATGACTAGTGAAAAGAACATCTAGGAGATCAACAACACATCTCTAATGAGGGACAGGTTTAAAAATAAACATGTCCAAAAAAACCAACATTCCTAAACTCCGTAAAAGTATTCATACCAAATTCAGACTAATCAGAACTCACAACCAATAAATCTACATCCAACAGGGTACTCGGGATACCTTATCTATACACACCCACACTTTGACGTTTGCATAAGAAGGTTGTCTTCCATACTCGTATGGAGTTCTATATGACTCTTTAAAGGTTAATCTATTCAGGATATAACAAATTTAGAGGACGACCTCCCCCAACAAGTTGGCGGTTAATCCTTTAATCAACATGGCATATATCATCTCTTTAATGATTTTTTTCTTACGTTCAACTATACCGTTAGACTTTGGTGAATAAGGAGGTGTCATCTCATGAATAATGCCATTTAACAAGTGAAATTCTCAAATAGAAATTTCATACTCGCCACCGCGTTTTCAGACATGATCCTTTTAATGGTAACATGTAATTGTTTTTTAACTTAAATTATATACGTCTTAAGGCTTCTAAGGCACCATCCTTACCTCTAAGCAAGTGTACAAGATAGTACCTCGTACAATCATTTTCGACAATTATATACCACTTTTTACCACCTTTATACGGGTTGATTTCATGTCAAGTAGGTCTATCGAAATTAATTCCGAGGGCTTAGAATTACTCTGAACAATTTTTCTAAAAGGTTTTCTAGCATGTTTTGATTCTACACAGATTTCACTTTTGTGTTCAAGACCCAAGTAAAATTTGGGTACGCATCCTATGCTAGCAAGTTCGTGCATTGGATTATAAGTTTACAGTTCTAAGTCTACCAGCGACAAATTCAATAACACACAAAAGATAACACAAGAATCAAATATGCTCCCTTTATTAGATTTTTCGTTAAGCTTGTATAGACCCTAAGTCTTATAACTCTTTCCTAAAATCACTACCCTTAGTTACAACAAGTTTTCCGGATCTAATTACTATCTTAATTAAATCTTTTACCATCTATAACAGAACAAGATTAAGATTCTTGCATAGGTCTGGAACATGAATAACTTTATTCAACGTGAGAGTCTTTTACTGATATGAGCTTCTGCTCGACCTTTCCCTTTCATGCAACCTCCATTGCAGACAAGTTACCCATATAGAGTTTCTCGACATCCCCTACCCTATGATAGGAGGTGAACATGTCTTTGTATCTATAAACATGCTAGGTGGGTCTAGAGTCCACTCGTTGGTCTCTCACATTAGTTATTAAAATAACTTCCGACACCTTTGCAGAAAACCCTCCTAGTTTGTTTCAACTAATTAGCATCAACTTTAAGGTTTTTTATGTTCTTTCCAATTTACTGCAAAATGGTCAGGAATTTTACAAACATAACAATCACCCTTAATTAAAGTATTGGTGGGTTCAGGTTTACGAAACATACCTTTCTTGTGAGGATCATACTTTGAGTTGCATTTGATAGTCTCACCTTTGTCAGCTTTCGAAGATTTATGTTCAGCCGCATGCGCCTTGTTAGCCATGCCCCTTGCAGATAACACATCTTTGTCCTCGGTGCAAAAAAATTCTTCTACTTGAATCATCTTACCCAATTCAACCTTACTGACCTCACCCATTTCGTGTTACAATCTTCGTCTGTACTCTAACTTGGAAGATGATAATTTATCAATCACCTAAACGCTTTAAACTTTGACCAGCAATCCACAAATCATAAATAGTAAAGTTCTTCTTGTATTGTAATCATACAATGCATCCTCCAAACAATTCAATATATGATTTATATCCATATAATTCTGCCTAACCCAATCATCCAAAAAAAAATAATTCACATCCAAAAACATTTGAACCCTCATCAAATTGTTTCAGTACAAATTCATCTAGATGATGTTAACCTAGAAACATATCTTAAGGTCTTTGCCACTAAATTTTTTGGTCTTTTAACATCTTTTTCAACTGTTATAGAAAAGTCATATCGTGTTAAGATTGTTGGAACTGCAACAATGAATTACTGAAAAATGATATTAAAATTAAATTTCTGAAAATGAAATAAAACACTCAAATATTTAACCGCGGACTGAGGACAGAGTCACTTGATCATCAAGCTGTCCTTAATACGATAGCTCACCGGTATGCCTCAAAAATGAGTGACGCTTATACCCTGTGGTGAAGTCATATCTAGGATAAAACTGCTTGTTGTAAGTACTATAAGCACTACAACACTTGCCCACTTACGAACTCAACAACAAGGATTAAGAGGAGAAATAAACATACAAGCGCACAACAAAGCGACAAGAAGGGAAAATAGCTAGGGATAATATCTTGCTATGGTACACATTGAAATGAAGAAATTCTTTTTCTTTTATAGGCAGTGAAAATGAATTTGACATAAATTGTATCTGTTAACTTCTCTCGTTGAATATAAAATCATCTAAGGAATTAAAATCTTGTTTTAATTTTAGCAAAAACAATAGGGCTTAAAATCTTGTTTTAGTTATTTCGTTTAGGAATTAAAACTCCTTAAAATAATTCCTTTAAAAATTTAAAACCTGTTTTTCTTTTAATTTGTTTAGTAATTAAAACTTGTTTTAATTTTAATGTTGGTTCACTTATTCATGTGTATACATACATTAGGCATGAAAAGTGTTTCATGTCCATTCATGTTTGTATTTCTTTCCCTCAAAAAAAAAATAAGTAAGCCTACTTAGACTTTTTGGTCTTTAAATCAATTCTAATCAAACACATGACAAAATTGAAATTTTACAAACTATCACCAAACCTGCATTACTAATTTAGGCGCCTTAGAGCATCCACAGTGGGCGAGTATAACCAAAAATTTGGGATGAGATCGTAACACAGTGGGACGGAGTAAAGATCAAATCCCAACCAAAGATCAAATTCCAGACCAAATATGGTCGCGACCAAATCCCAAATTCCAATATAGTCGGGCGTAAATTTAAAGTACGCTTGTTGCTGGGCGTAAATTTAAAGTACGCTTGTTAACGGGCGGAGATTTAAATTACGCCCGATAAAATTTTAATTAAATAAAAAAAAAAAAGAATGAGGCGGACTTTTAAAGTCCGCCTGATGAAAGTTACAAAGAATGGGGCGGACTTTTAAAGTCCGCCTGATGAAATTTTAATGGGGCGGACTTTTAAAGTCCGCCTGATAAAATTTACAAAAAATGGGGCGGACTTTTAAAGTCCACCTGATGAAATTTTAATCATGTACCGTTGCGTTACAACACGGACTAAACCCAAATTTTGGTCTTTTTTTTGATCTTTGATCTTTGGTTTTGATCCCACCACTACAGTTGCTCTTACAACATAATCGTCAAGTCAGTTCACAAGACGCGTATGTACGAATGTTTAGGGTATTTAAGTTTTTCCGGATTTCGAAAATTGGACAAAACCCCCCACATTTAAAAATGGTTTAATGTACCATTAAGTACCTTAAATTTTATTTTAATTCACCATTAGTCCATCAATCAAATCTTAAATTGCCGTTTGTACTGTACCGTCATTTTAGACGATCAGTTGAGAAAATTTCGGTCCCATCAGTCACATGGAAATCTCTGCTGAAACAATGCCAAAAGTGAGTAACTGTGTGGGACCCACTTTCTCTCTCTGTGGCATGTGAGTCACAAGTGGATCTTTTCTTAAGGGATAATATCTATCAGCGTACCAATAATACCCTTCTATAACATAAACATCAATCACTGTAACACAGACTTATTATCTGATGGTTATCAATCACTCTCGATAGTGTTTTTACGGTTATGATTCTTGATTGGTGAAAGGTAGCTTGTGGATAAGTGACGCGTGGTGGGGTTAAAGGTTTGAGGTATTCAAAAACTAGTCAAATCAGAGAATAATTTGTTCAATGTGTGGGTCCAGGGTCAAATTAAGAAGACCAAACAAAAGGGGGTGGTGGGGTTAGGGTTAAGGGCTGTCATCATCACCATTTAAGTCTTTTGTTAACTAAATAAGTCGTAAGTTGTTGAAAATCTAAAACGAAATTTACTTTTTACTCAAATTCAGGTTTCTCCTCCCTTTGGAATTATTAAAACAAAACGATGCATGGTATTTTACAGGCTAATCATAGAAAGTAAAGGAGCGGCAGAAAAGAAAAAGAAACAAATCAGACACATGAGTTTCAGGTTGTCCATCCAAAATAACAATTAGGGTATATTTAATGAGGCCTATATCTTTGATTGTATAAGCAGGAATAACATAATAATCGAAATATTGTATTGTTCTTGAATATCTATTTTTTCAATAAGAAAATGTAATTAACGTTTAAAAATATATAGATATCTTGTTAATGTTTTATAAGAAATGTTGGCACGAAGATGACGGTGGAATTTCATACATATAGTAGGGGGATTATTTAGAGATTTCAGACCTTTAAGTTTGCTGGGGAAGTACTTATAAGATTTTGTTTAAGGCACTGTCTAAAGGCAATCCATATTCTAATGTTTAAACTCAAAATTTTATTGAGCCACGTGGATGGTCAAATAGGTTTCTCCATTATGATAAAGCAGGGTAAAATGAACAGATTTGGTTTTCTAGGGTTGCACTGGTATTTCTTTTTAATATAAAATATTTTGTCGGATAAAGATGAAAAAAAATATATAATATTTAGGCGAGATAAAATAGGATTAAAAAGTAGTAAAGTAATCAGGGATTGTACTTGGCGTGAATCCAAGAGTCGCGGGCATGAATGAAAAAGTCGCTGGCGGATTTGGTCGCGCGTTGGTGCTTCCAACGCCTGCGTTTTTGGCAAGCTCGCACGACCTTACCACGGGCGCGCGCTGGGTGGTCCATCTCGATGGTCAAACCAACAAATTTGTTGATTTGAACATCCATTTTTCATGTTTGTTGAGTCCATAGTGGGAGCAAAATAAACAAACTCCAAGTTTGTTCATTCCATAGGAATTGCTCTATCTAACAGAATGAAAGTATCAATGCTTGTTTTAATATCTGATTTTCAGGGAGTTTTCATTAAAGAGAACATATTTTGGATGGTGTGTTGGTGGCAGGTGAATTCATTGACACTATATTGAAGTCTAAAACTCCAAGTATTTGTGCAAAATTGACATGGAAAAAGCATTTGATAATGTTAAGTGAAAGCTATTTTTTGTATTCTTAAAAAACATGGTTTTGGTAACAAATGCATTTCTTGGTTGGAATGGTGTGTTACCTCCTTTGATGTATCTGTGTTAGTAAATGGTAGCTCAAGTGAGAAGTTTAAACCCACAAAAAGTCTAAGACAAGGAGATGCAATGTTTCCATTTCTATTTCTCTTAGGGTGGAGGTTTTGTCTAAATTATTGGAATATGCAATTCAAAGAATTCAACTTCATGGTTTTGTGGTAGCTGAGAATGGTATTCGGATCTCTCATTTGCAATTTGCATATGATACTCAGATTTTTTTAAAAGCTGATGTTGTGGAAGTTAGGAGATTGCTTCTTACTTTGTCTACTTTTGAGATGTTGACTGGAATAGGTTAAATCAAGATAAAAGTTCAATGATAAGTGCGGGTAAAAATGATTCTATAACTGAGCTGGAAATGAAGTTGGGTTGTAAAATAGAGGCATTGCTAATTAAATATTTAGGTCTTCCTTTGGGTGTTACATCTAGAAGCATTGCAATTTGGGATGGTGTGATTCAGAGAATGGGGGGAAATTGCCAATGTGGAAGAGGAGATTTTTGAATAAGGTTGGGAGATTAATTCTTATTAAAAGTTGTCTTTCTAGTTTTCCTTTATGTTACTTGTCTATGATTCATTTACCTGTAGTTGTAGAGCTGAAGTTAGCTAGAATCAAGAGAAATTTCTTGTGGGATTCTGCTGAGGACAAGAGAAAGATGTGTTGGGTCTCATGGAGGAATATATGTACTCCAATGAACAAAGTTGGTATGGGGGTGAAAAACTTGAAGCTCACAAATTTAGCCCTTTTATCTAAATGGATATGGAGATATACAAAAGAGAAGGATGCATGATGAAGAAGGATATTCAAGAAATATTCAAGGGAAACAAGGATTTGTATTTTCTTGTGGATAATAGTTTACCACAAGGAATGATTTTTTAGAAGAATATTTTAAAAACAACTCATTTGGTTCAAAGAAGTTGCCAATTTCAGGTGAAGAATGGAAAGGCAACAGGATTCTGGTATGACAAATGGTGCATTAATGGTGTTCTCAAAGATAGATTTCCAGCTGCTATTAAATCATGCAAAAATAAGAATGCTTCAGTTACTGAAATGGTGGCAAACGGGAGATTTTTGTGTAATACCAGGACAAATATGAATGGAGTTGTACAAATGGAATGGGATAGTCTGTGTAATAAACTAGGTCTTGTCCCAGATTTTGCTGAAGAGGTGGATGAAATAACTTATGAAGGAGATTTCAGTGTAAAAAAGATATATGAGATGCAGTTGGAGGAAGTTGAAGTTCTAACTTTACATAGCTAAACAAACCACTCATTCGACAATTAGAAATCCAATACTTTTTGTCCAAAATACGAAAACATGTCCCATAAACCTTAAAAAAACATTTTTCCAACCATTAACCTTAACATTTGTCTACCACAACATAAAGAAATAAACTAGGAAAGCGTTCATTCACGACCACGACCCCGTTTAGCATTATCATGACCACCGTCACTACCACTACCATCACCATGGGAACGAGCCCTCTTTTTGTCAGCATTCAACTTGGCTTGTGCTTCCCTCTTTACTTCAGCATAAGCTTGCTTGAAAAATTCATAGGCATCCTCATGGTCAACATTGCTAGCATAGTCATTGTGCTTGTTTTTCTCTTCAATCGACAAAGGCCCTCCTCTGTCTCTCGGGCAACATATATCCCTCACAAGGCTCTTCAAATGCTCCTTATATTTTCAATTAAACAACAAACTATTAATAGAATGATCCGATAATGTAATCTTAAAACAGTAAGAGCAACTGTAAAATACTTACAAAGAACTTAAGACTTGTTGTTGGGTCTTTCGATGCCATCTTCCTCTTACGATCCAATTCTTCAGCAGTTGTTTACCTAATCACAGTAGGACGATCCAAACCCAAGTACCACATCATGTATTTCTCATTAGCTTCATGACCTTCGGTCACCTCGTCCAAAAAACTCGTATCGACTTTACGTGCACGCCTTTCGTTTCAATGTCCGTTAACTGGCGCTGGAACATAATGGATGTCAATAGCTTTTTGGGACGTGCTGTAGTCCACCCTTTCCACTTTAAAAAATATCTCAACATCGAAATGAGGTTCTTCTTGGACGTAACCCAATTTTCGCATTACCCGATGTGGATCATACATTGAAAATCCATGGGAGAACAACAAGGGTCCGTAATATAATGCATATCATCTCTCCTTTGGATTAAACCTTGATTTCTAGCATCTCGATACGGATCAAATATTACCTCATTCCCAGTGAATTTGTCCAAGGCGATTCACACCTTGATAAGCTGTTGCGGCATATCTTATCCCGACCACCCTTAAAACTGTATCTTTATTCTCTTGGCCTATCAATCGCAAAATTCTCATTCACTTTGATGTAGGAGTTGGATTTCACTAAAGTAGGGAAGTGCTCACTATCCAAACCTATGCAAACACAAAGTTTAGTAAGAATCTTATCTTACTAGAATTTTGTAAATGTAAATGATTTAGAAAATAAAATTACCTGGAAGAAACATATATTTCCGCTAAATTGCGCAGTGAGTGCCCTTGAAGCCTTTGTCAACTCATTTTTCAAGAAGGCGACCACCGCAGTACCCCAAGAATACTTATGCATCTTATCCTAGGGATCCAATAGTTGAAGATACCTGGCGTCGACCAAGCTTCCGGAACTGTCGGGGAAGATACATTTTCCCAGGACGTATAGCAAATAAGCTGACGTGGTAGCATTAATCCCCACCAAGTACACCTTTCCTTCATCATCACAGATTTTCTTGGTCCCAGATAATGTGTCCCTCAACTTCTTCAGATTAAACTTCTTTCTTAGATGATCATCCTTCATCATAAGCATAGACTCCGTCTCAAGCTGATCCAAACCGAACAATTTCTTGGTCAATTTGAAGATGTTCTCCCAAGAAATGCCATTATTGAAGCCCTCACTGATTTCATTTCCCTCAACCTCGAGGCCTAGAATTTGATGAGCATCATCGGGAGTTATCTCCATCTCACCGAATAAGAATAAAATTGTATCAGTCTCTCCGTAGAACCTCTCACAGAATACAAATACAGTAAATTTATCATGCTCAATATTCGAACTCTCCACCGCAGGCCACAACCCGGAGTTCTTCACAATCACTTGCACCTCGTCACATTCCTCCTCAAGTGACTAGTTCTTAGTCACTGATGAAGCTTGGCGCCTCATGAGACGGATGACATGCTTATGATCCTAAATACCAAAAACAAAAAATGAAAATAAATACAAACACTTGACGCAAATTTAAGATAAATAAAAAAACAAAGACGGATTTAGATTACTTACGACAATATTTTGGATTTGACATGGCCATGAGTCTTTGTATCCAAAAATAACATCTCCACCATCTGTTGGGTTTAGTGATAACCCTCTTCTTCTTTCCGGTTTCAGTTGAAGTTGAAGCTTGGGTTTGTTGATCATTCACTTGAGTGTGTTCTCCATTTTCTTCTTCTTCTTGTTCCTCTGCCTCTTCAACAATTTCATATTCGATATCCTTATCTTTATCTCCATTACCATCATCATCATCATCATTACCTCCTCCAACAGATGGCATGTCTTCATCACCATCATAATCATCATTGTTACCTCCTCCACTAGCCGGACTTCTTTCATCAATATCATAATCATCACCTCTTCTACGAGATGAAATTGATTGGTCTTTATCTGAAGTTTCATCCGAATCACTTGGTTTCGATGGTGGTTGAGAATCATTCAGTACACGGATCTTGACCTTTCCCGGCTCAACAAATGCCCCTCGATGTGTTGCAGTCAAGATTTTTCACCAACACGAGGAGGTCTTGAGAGAGGAGTAACATTTTTCTTCTTTGCTATTTGCAACCTGAACAAGAACAATTAAGAAAAAATTCATCGGTTGGCAGGATCGATATTTGTAAGTTGTAACCAATCCGGCGGAACAATGGTCGGAAGGATAGACTAAAAAATACATGTCGGCGAAACTATAGCCAGCAGGTTATTATTCAAATAACCTGCCGACTTATAACAAATATGAACACAGTAGATACAAGGATTTTCCACATAACTAGTCGTCAAGGTCCATTACCCATACATTGCCGGCTAACAAACAACCGACATGGTTCTATCCAAATACCATTCCGGCTTTAAGCATCAGGAACCATTATTTTCAAAACAATCCGCCGGCAGGGTAAGTTTTTTTAACAAAACGACTATTAAAAATAAATAAAACGTTGGCAAGGTCTTAGGTTGAATAATTTTCCAACCTTGTAAAATCAGTTACATGTATTCAACAGCCGGCAAAATCTTCAACCTAATAGCTTGTAGGCCAACCCTAAATATGAAAAGCCGGCAAGGTCGTGGAAAAAACACCTTGCCGGCTACATAACTGCAGATTCACAATTTCGATTTTTCTAACTTAATTTGACATGCAAACATGAAATTGAAGTACTAGAGTGAGTTTAAGTAGACCCTTACTTTCTCAATCGCGTCATTTCTTCGGTTTGAGTGGCGTTGATTTCTTCTTCTTCAATGGTTTTTCTACTATCTTTTTGTTGAACCAATTTTGCAATTCCAGGGTTATATTCATTGCGCTTTCTATTTGTTGATTTCATCTTACTAGCCCTCGGCGGCTCCGTGGTTGAAGATTAATCGGAATTTTCGGATCGACGATTATGAAGAATTTTCAATGGTGGGGGAGTAAGAGCCGGTAAGGTAGAGGTGGAGGAGAAGAAGAAGAGAAGAAGATGAAATGAAAAAAAATAAAAACTGATTTAGGGTAATGAGAATTATAAAGGGTAAGCATAGTATTGTAACTTCACCCATATTTTTCCTCCCCTTAGTAAGGGAATTATGTCCATATAAATATGGGTATACCCGAATTAATCTGAGTATATCCCAATCAACCCAGACTTAATAAGTTTCCCAGCAAATCTTAGGGTGAAGGGGTCAGATTCCATATTGAGGATTTGCTGGATAACGTGATTCCAGGGATTTCGTTACCAAACATACCGAAGGAAACGTAATTCCACCAAATCTCATGGGGGCACAAATCCTACTTTTCAAAATTCTACATCCAAATCCACCATTAATCTAACAGATTTGGATACTCAATGAATTTTTAAGGTTGCATGCAGGCCCAATTCATAATCAGCTGGATTTCAGTTATCCCATTCACATCCAATCCGTTATTGAACAATATGGGCATTCATCGGCAGAAATTATTATTGGTCAAATCCGCGGATTATGGACCAATTGCACACCCCTAATCACAGCCCTTTAAGGACTTGGCAGATGTTAAATATCACATCTCTCTAAATATAGCCGTTGCCGTATCATGTGTAAGTGGTTAAACAAGAGAATCACTAGATTGAACATCATTGACCGTTAGATAAAAGGCAAAATACACGAAAAAGGGAACAAAGTATACACTATTCATCTCAAATACCACTTTATCTGTATTAGAAACTTCCATGACTTTTTAGACATCGCAATAGTAGGAAAGAACTGTACCACTAGAAGAAGCAACGGGCAAACTTTCAACACCCATGGAGGATTATTATAGGACCCACTGCCCTCCTCTCTGTAGGTGACCCCACAGTAAAAGGTATTTTTGATGTACAACAAGCCAATCAGAAAACCAAGATTTTTTTTTCTCTTTTGATTAGACTCTTCTGTTAAAATCTTGACAATACCATTAGATCTTTCAATCAGACGGTTAAATTGTCTTTATCACTAGCCAATAAAAATGATTGGGTCCTACAAGTAAAAACCCACACAACTCAATTACAAAAGAGATGGATAGAGATAGATCATTCAAGGGTAAGAGGGTCCCATGAAGAGTTATCATCAAGTAGATTTAACATATTTATAACATATACCAACTCTGGCCCCATTATCTTTCCCTTCTTTGATCAAAACCTAATTTTTGCTTTCTTAAGATAGTGATTAGTGGGGGGGGCCTATGCCCCTTCACTATTATTCATAATTAACATACAACTGAAGTTCTTGTCTTCTGTCCAAATGCTTACTGCCCAGAGATTATCCTGTAAAAAAATATCCAGTAAACTTAAGGATGTCGATGGATGTCCGAAAACTCAGGATATTTGTCTTAATTCGTATCCATAATTTCAAAATCCAAGGATCACATTCCGAAGATAAGAGTAATTCTTATAAAGACTTGATCCAAGGTATGAATGCCAAATGCATTGTAAAATTCAGTATAGGAACTCTACTTGTTAATATATAGATGTTTGAAAACTCATATATTTGTCTCAATTCGTATCCATGATACACCTCGGTTTCGGAAAAAAGATATTATCATTTTTTCCATTTTCTAGATCAAATTGGGAAAATGATAGCATTTTTTCCCATAAGCGAAAGGGAATATCGAAATGTTATCCAAAATATAAATCGGATTTAGAATACAAGTGTATATCTTCGGTGCGTAAGAAACCTTAAAAAAATCTCTGAATAATCCTTAAAAAAATCCTGAAAAATTATTACAAGAACATGACTTGATTTAGAGTTTGAGTGTCATTGATCACTAGAAAAAGTAAAAAATGAAGACACAAAGATTTAAAGTCTGAACGTAGAGGCATGTTTGTGGCCTCAATCATTTGTTTCTCTTATTAGTTTTTCCAACATATAAACACATATTTAACAACATTACTAAAAAAGAAGTCTCTTTTCTCTCTTACACTTCTCTTACACCTCTCATTTCTCTGTTTTTAACTTGCATCTTATAGAGTGTCATAAGAGCTACTACTACTACAACCTAAAACTTTGATTTATATATAGTAATCTATAAATTACTTATTAAATCCCTAATTAACATAAGATAGATTTATATGAACCCTAAGAACAAGAAAAATTGAACATAAACTCCAACTTTCATGTATAATTAGCAACCTTCTTGATCGAACGCTCACCGACACCATCCGTTCAGTGATGCAAAGCAGAAGGTGTACTGTACTTTTCCAGCTTCAAAATTTTACATCACATTGCAACTACTGGTGTTTTCGTCGCTGAAGTAATGCGTGTATGGATCGCTCATCGGTGGCTGCATTTGGATCGGTGGTGCCATATAATTCACAGCTGGTGGTTGTCGAGCATACATCATTGGATGAAAACCTTCAGGATTGTTATTACCCATGTTAGCAGCAGCTGCTGCACGCTGTTGCTGTTGTTGCATTTGTTGTTGCTGCATCATCATAGCAGCTATGTATTGTTGCTGCTGCTGCTGTTGTTGTTGAAGTTGTGGGTTTACTCCTCCCATGCCTTCAGCTCTCGCGCCTCCTTGGAAGTATCCTGGTGGTGGTCCTCCGCCGCCGTTCATGGCTGATGCTGGTAGACCTTGAACAGCAGGGATGTTACCCATCTGACCTCCCATGCCCATTGGCATGTTGTTACCCATCTGACCATTCATCTGCATATTCCCTTTTTGGCCCATCGGAAAATTCCCCATCGGACCACCGCCACCGCCACGACCTTGTGCCATATTAATTTCATGAAAATCACCGGGAAGCATATTGTCCATTTTGCCGCCACCTTTCTTTCCACCATTGTTGACATTGTTTGGCATGCCTTTATTGTTCCCACCTCCATCATTCATAACATTTTTTAAATCTTGTGAATTTCCACCTTTGCTTCCATTTTTACCACCACCCCCAGCTTGATTTGGATTTCCTCCACCACCACCTCCTTTTTTACCCCCATTTTTGCCATCGTTGTTTCCAGGATTACCCTTCATTTGTACTGGCACAGGGCCATTACCACCACCTCCTTTCTTGCCACCATTTCCAGCACCACCATTATTTGCAGCAGGATTTCCACCACCTCCACCAACTTTGTTATTCATCATCTGAGGATGCTGCTGACCATTACCCATCATCATACCAGGAGGCATCATACCCGGAGGCATACCTTTAGGCATCATACCCGGAGGCATACCATTTGACATCATCATTCCTGGAGGCATACCACCACCTGGTCCTCCTTTAGGCATCATCATCCCATTTGGCGGCATACCACCACCCCCTGGTCCTCCTTTAGGCATCATCATCCCATTTGGTGGCATACCACCACCACCACCACCACCACCTGCTTTATTCATCATCATCTGAGGTCCTCCTCCACCACCACCAATAGGTTTCATCTTATTGATAGGATGATTTGGATCATCAAAATCATCATCAAACTCATCATCATCAAAATCATCATCGTCAAACTCATCATCTTCATCGTCAAATTCATCGTCATCATCATCATCAAACTCATCTTCATCGTCAAACTTAACTGATTTTGGATCTTTCAAATTTGGTAATTTAAGATCTTTAAACCCTTTCATCTGTGCTAATTGCTGCATCATCTGCTGCTGTTGCAATTGCTGTTGCTTCTGTGGATTTTGTGGAGGTCCTCCTTTCTGTTGATGCTGCTGTTGTTGTTGTTGTTGTTGTGGAGGTCCTCCTTTTTGTTGTTGTTGTTGTTGGTCTTTACCACCTTTACCACCATTGTCAATTTTCATGTTCTTGAACTGTGCATTGAGCTGATTTTGATTCTGATTATTGTTGGGTTGTTGTTGTTTTTGAGAACCCCAAAGCTCTGCATGTTTACCAGCTTTCACAAGCTTCTTAATCAGAGCATTTGGGTCAACATTACCAGAGACTGTCACCTTCCCTTGTTCTGAATCTACGCTTGTTTTATACACTCCTGCAACCAAAACAAGAAGACATTTTTATAAGAACAGTAATCATATCTTCTTCACACAATTTGAGAACAGAAATGAAATGAATCAAATTGATTAGTGAAGCTGAAAAATGAGTAAGAATTTGTATGAAATGAAATTACTACCTTCAATTTTCTGCAATAATTTCTTCACTTTTTGTTTACATCCATCACAGTGTATATTCACTTTCAGAACACAAGTCTGCAAAAATTGAACCCACAAAAAATTAATAAAAACACAGTAAACAACCAAAAACATTGAAATTAAAATGAGAAACGTAATTAAACATTAAAAGCTGAGATTTTTAGAAGATCTTGAGTTAAAAACAAGCAAAGGGTTTAAATTAAAAAAGGAGATTGTACCTGGATCTTCAAGAACTCTTCTTTACTCATAATTTCCTCTTTCAGTTATGAATAACAACAATCAGAATAGTTATCCAGGTAGTAGTAGGTAGCTAGTACAATAATTTCACAAACAACAACAATGAGGGTGAAATTAATTGATCAGAGATCCCAAATGAATTGAATTCAACAAGAAAAAATTCCAAAAAAGAAGTTCTTTGTTTTATGATAGAAAAAACAAATGAGGTTGGTTTTTTTTCTTTATGTTCTGCTGGAAAGAAAAGAAGAACAGGAGAGTTTCCTACAAAGCTCAGAGTGTTTTTAATGGAGAGAGAGGTGGGTAGCAGTGAGTAATGAAGAAGAAGAAGAAGAGAGACTGAGACTGTAACTTCCCTTTCACCCTCTGTTTCCTCTATTTCAGGGTTGTATTTTTGAAGACACAGAGAGAGAGGAGATATGAGTTGAGTTTCCTTTCTTTCTTTTTTCACCTTAATTTATTGGCTTTATGTTTTGGGACCGTACTTTTTTTCTAAGATCGGCTTGGCTTGGCTTGGCTTATGGCTTGGTTGTTTTTTTTTCATTCTCGGTTTCTTTTCTTCTATTCTACTGCATCAACTTTACTATTACTCTGTCATTTTGTTTTACTGCATCTTGCTATAGAATTTACCAAGAATTAAATGGTAAACACGAAATGTGTGAATGAACCTTATGTTATGTCAGATGGATAGTCAGGTAAGTGAGTAAGTTACGGAAGTAAAGCCAACCTAAATTATTATAGGAGGAAGCCTTCACAATTATTGCTTCTTTGTTTCTTTACATCTTTGGATTAACGTGCCCTAACTAATTTTTACTTACATCTCCAGCTAATTATTCCTTTTTATTGTTTAACATCATTTTATATGTTTAACCAAAAAAATGTTCTAATTACCACCCAATACTCTAAATACTACTCCCTCCGTCCCTATTATAAAGGCGGAGTTGTAAAAATTTGTAGTCTCATTAGATATGCAGACTTTCAATTTCAAGATGGGTTTTTCCATATATTGCCCTTATTTATTATAGGTAGTTATCACCATAATTAAGTTAATGTTTCTAGTGTTGGAAATTGTACAAAAAATAAAACAGGAAAATGGAAATGTAGGAAATCAAAAAAAAATCTTATTCTAAGAGAAACTCACTTCTCCGCCTATATAATGGGGACGGAGGGAATAGTAATCAAGAAAAAGTAATCCAAGGTTATTGTAACGAATTTTCAGGTGCCAATTGGTGCGTGTTCTCTAAAATATGTCCAAATGATAGATGCAATTTTGTCTTTCAAAAAGTGGATTTAGTTCTTAAATGTTAGATGGAATTAGTAATACACGGGGTAATAAGACTCGTCGATTACAAGCGATGGATTGAGTTCAAATAGAATATAACCATTGACTTCCCTTGAATTTTAAAATTAACTATCATATTTTGTACCGGCGCTGTAATGTTGAAAATATTGAAACCAATTGTTATTCCGACAATTACCTTAGTCATCTTGGATGTGCACAAAATTATATTTCCAATTTTTCAATCGGAGGGTTATACAACGTTATTCCTTTTTCCTGTTTAACAACATTTTATATGTTTTGTTTAACCAAAACAAGTTCTAATTACAACCCAATACTCTAAATAGTAACCAAGGTTATTGTAACGAATATTCGAGTGCGAGTTGGTGCGTGTTTCTTAGAGTATGTCCAAATGACATGTATAATTTTATCCTTCAAAAAGTGGATTTAATTTCTAAATGTTGGACGAGATTACTAATCACAGGGTACTGAGACTCTTTGGTTACAGGTCGTTGATTACCATCGACTTCCCTTGAATTTTAAAATTGTCGATCATATTTTGTACTGATGTTCTAATTTTGAAATATTGAAACCAATGGTTATTCTAACAATTATTTTAGCCACCCTGTATAATTTTTTTTGCTGACCAAGATGATGACTACATAACAAAATAAATATTAATCTGATCATATATCAATATGAAAATTTTAAACTTGAGTCTACACAAAATTAGATTTCGACTCTTTAAATCAGAAGGGTTATACCACTAAGGTCACCTAGGCTGTGAGAGAGAAGATACAAAAAAAAAGGCATATATCCATTCAAAAAAAAAAAGAAAAAATAAATAAAAATAGAACAACAATTAACTTGTTTCAAGTTTAATGTTTTAGATTAAAAACTTAATTTACACATTGTGAGTTTTACAGCAAGAAAAAAATGACTTTAGGTTTTTACTTTTTGCAAACAAACAAGAAAGAAATTGTCGAAAGAGATTAAAATTGTCCAACAACAACAGACATAGTAATTTACTTATTTCTTTTAAGCTGAATATAAATAATTTGGTAAAATATATCACTCTTTTCGTCCCAAGCTAAAGTTTTATTCTTTATATTTTCGTGAAAGAAAAAATAACACTTCGCACAACAAATATGATATATTCTAAAAATTATTAAAATTGATGGTTATTCTAAAAATTACCTTAGCCACCTTGTGTAACTTTTTTTTTACTGGCGATCTACATAATGAAAAACAAAATAAAAGCCGATCATATATCAACTAATTTTTTTTAATCTTAAGTGTGTACAAAATTATAGTTCGGATTTCTGACTCAGAGGTTTATATTACTCGGGTCACCTAGGCTATGAGAGGCTGGGACAAAAGCAGGGGCAAATATCATATTTCAGAAAAGAAAAAATTGAAAAAAAATCATCCTGGTTCAAGTTTAATGGTTCCAGATCAAAAACATAGGTCACACGATATTTTTTCCTCCGTTAACAACAAACACTAATAATTATCGTATTTCTTTTAAGTTGAATAAAAATAATTTGGTAAAATATATCACTTTTTTCAACTCAAACTAAAGCATTTTTCTTTAAATTTCCGTGAAAGAATAAAAGAACACTTTTTACAACAAATATGATACAATCCTAAAACAATATTTTATCGTGTTGGTTGTTGTTCAAGCAAAAATAATAATGTTATAGCCATGTTTACACTCATTATGAAAGTTTGTTTTTAAATCTTCGTGACAAGGTTATTTTTTATAAACTATGCGCTATCACTTAAAGATAATATTAGTGAAATTCTTGAATCATTATTAAGTACACTAGTTTTAGACTAAACAAGTCAAGTGGATGGTTAATTTATTTGTCACGTGCAACAGAAGGTGTCACGTGAAAGAGAGATAAAACATTGGTGTTATGAATTGTACTTAAAGATTAAACAAAGGGATTAGCAGTACTAATCCTCAGATAGAGAGTGTTGAAAGAAACTCAAGGATATGATCATCATCATGCCTAACAAGGTTTCCCTATTAGTATAATCCCCCCCAGTATCACCTGGTTTAATTAAAAAAATCTCAGTTAATTATAAAATAAATTTACTCAATAATATGAAGTCAAATTTTATTTTTTAAATTCTTACTTTATAATCTTAACTTTATTAACAAAATTATTGTTGTTATCTTTCTTAAAAGCTTCACCACAACCCCAAGTGAAGAAAAATTTGTCCTTTTATTTTTTTATTTGATTATTTTTATCTTTGAGAAGTCCTTTTAATTGCCTGTAAAAATGTACTAGCCTAGTGAGTGTCTGAGTCATAGACAAAATATCCCAAAACCCTAAAAATGTGTTTCATTGATACAAGCTTTATAGGATTTCAAGTTTGTAGGTCACAGAAGAGGTATTTTGTGTGTAAATCTATAGTAAGTAATTACTACTGCTGTCAAAAAAAAAAAGATTAAAAATGTTGAGGTAAAATGTGAAATTTGATTTTTGGTATTTTGTACAAGTTTAGTAATTTTGTTACTAGGTAGGGTTTTGTGAATTTGGCACACATTGGGCATCTAGGTGTGTGGTACTATTTACTATATGTCACATGTGACCACCACATGGCCGTTGGATGGTGACATTCATTCTTTACTTGCCAAACTTACCAGTTTGGACTTTGGAGTGCACTGTTCATACCTTTGGTGATCTTTCTCTTAGATGGGTATTTCACTGGCATTTTTTGATCCGCCAACATATGAACCAACTATTGCTCGAGCATTTTTTGATCTAACAGTATTTGAATCAACTAGTAAAATATATCAAGCTAAATATTCAATTCGTTCCAATTTAGATGATGTTTTTGGAGTTTTCATGTAGATTAAGAAATAGGGAGAGATATGAAGATTTTACATCCATACCCTTAAGGAAAGTTTTCGAACATTAATTGTTATTATTGCATTTAAAAATAAACTTATAGTTCAAAGACAAAAAATAAGGATGTTATTGGTAGTTTTGTTAAAAAATATGAAAACTTTTATGAAACAAAAAAACAACCCTAAAACATCATCTAAAATGAAACGGAGGAAGTATATGAAAATGAGAATGCGAGTGATAAACATTAAATTTAGAGATGCAAAAATCTGTAAATTTTACTATCCTATTGGAAAGAAACAAAATATCTGTATATTCAACTATTTTACTATTTTACTAGAACGGAATTCAACGATTTTACTATTCTACAAGAACGGAAGCAGGTGTATTGATGGGATTTTTGTGACTCACTGAAATCTGGTTCACAAATTTCCAAGTAATGAGAATATGAAACAAAATACCCTAAAGAGCGAAATTCCTTTCTTTTGTTTTGCTAATTTTGAGGTTTAGTGTTTTGGCGCAAATAAAGGAAGCCCCATTCTCATAAGCCTACAAACTTTAGCTTATAAAAATGGTTAGAAAGAGTCAAAAAAAGAAAGAGATCAAAACCAAATCAACAGTGGTAACTAATAATTTATTTAATTAAAAAGATAACTTGTTTGTTAATTAATAGTGATTAAGTTAGCGTAAATTAGGGAGTTCCCCATATACTCAAATACGACCAGTAGTAATTAGTATCATTAATTGGTCAGAGAATTTTATGATCTTTTTTGCTGAAACCAAAAGTTGATTATTTATCATTCCAAAGTTCATAGTCCCCCATGTTTGCTTATTCCTTCTTCTAAAAACCTGGCAATTCTCTTTTCCCCCCCTTTAATTTTCGAAATTTAAATCCTTTTTGTTTAATAATTTTCTAAATTATACATGCCTAGTTGCTAATTATGACCTTTTGAGTATCATCAAGGTTTTTCTAATATGTTTCTAGATCTGATTTTGTGGACTATAAGATGTGCATACAAAGTGTTAAAAGCGAGCATTCAGCTTCTTAACGAAGATTCAGAGTGTAACGTCCAGTCTTATCCGTTGATTGTAATATTTACAAGTTCAGGACTTTAGTGTTTTATTTTTTGGTAGAATTGTATGCTAGCATTTCTGGGATGATTTTATGACTTGAATGATAAGATGATCATGCATGTATTTATTGTACATTTTGTGATAAATGCAATATGCCATTTATCATCCTCTCCGTGACACTGCCGACATGACAGTGCAAAGGAGATATCCACATCCATAACCACTCCATGCTGGATGCTGCTGCAAGGTTTCATCAGATGCCTAAATTTCTTAGGCGCCCATGAGCGGAATCAAATCAAAGAATCAAAGCTTGATTCAGATGTGGCCATGGATAGATCTTTATATTTGTACGTTCAAGTATTACTGCATGGGATCTCATGATGAGGTATTGTAGAGTAGAGTCTGAATAAAGAAAAGCTTTAGTATCTGGAATGAATTTCTTTCCCTCTTTTTTTCACTGATCATAAGAGCAAAGTAATTCATTATGTCGGGTCAAAAGCTAAGAGAAGTCATTAAAACAACAATTCTCTGGTATGATATTTAAGTAACTAACTTGAGAGAGATCACATAAAAAGAACTGCCAACAGACTCCTGCTGCAAGCCACATGATGCTTTCATGCAGTGGTG
Organism: Papaver somniferum; assembly: GCF_003573695.1. NCBI lineage: Eukaryota > Viridiplantae > Streptophyta > Magnoliopsida > Ranunculales > Papaveraceae > Papaver > Papaver somniferum. The sequence goes on along the minus strand of NW_020651082.1, from coordinate 4,588,597 downwards.
GGACTAAAAAGATAAGAACAAACCACTAGCTCCCATCATATCCTCATTTCATCAACACACACAAGAGCAAATGTAGGTAGAATTTCATCCAGGAACCACAAGAATCATAACCTGCAAGTAATAGGAGAACCCGATCCAAGCGCGAACCCGAACTGGCTTGTTTTATAAGAGTATACCGTTAGCTGAATCTCAGAGTAGGTAGCTGGATGAATCAAGAAATCAATAATGAAAACCAAAAAAAAAGACCAATAATCTCATTAACTAAATGGTCCTGCAAACTTACTTCTCAATCACTAAAGAGTAAGCCCATAAATCAAAAAGATCCCACCATCTTACAATGTAGTTAAACCCTTTTACTCCTTTAGAACAAGGAAAAGTAGTTATGTTAGAGAACACAAAAAAATATTCAAGGTAACTTCTACTTAAGGAAGAGTAGTAGTTTTTGTTGTTTGCTGAATGGGGTTTAGCCATTCTTGAATGTGCCAGTTTCTGATTCCAAGTGATAGTGGAATGCTAGTAGGGCAAGACCAAAAACTTACTCTCGAGTTCATGGACCATTTCTCTAAGTTCACCAAGATCCTAGACTGACAAAGGCTTAATAGTGTGTTCTTTTCTTTTCTACTGATAGTTATAAAAATGAAAACCCTAACTTTTGTCTGCTATTCTCCTTACAGATCCTAGAGCTATATCCCAATGTCTTAAAGATACCAAGTCTGCTCCCTTATTACTTCCTCAATAGCTTGCTTACAGAACAAATATTCTCCTACTACCTCCCTTTTTGGTCCTACCTAAAGATAAAAGTTAGTCTTCCCCTCTTTACCACATTTCCCACCTGGACCATTTTACTTTACTCTTTTTGACCACATTCTTACTTTCTTGTGAACAAATACTATTTTTCCTATAATGGATACAAAATTGAAGAGTGGGAATTGCAGAAAAGGCAAACAAAGTAAAGGTTTTGATTTCTCAAAGTGTGCATTCATGGTATAAAACCTAATAGACAAACAGGTGTACCGAACGAAAAAAATATTCATCCAACTGAAATACTAGTCCCTTCTGTCGAGTTAACCATATATTCTTGATTACAGAAGTATGTACTTATCACTTTAAGGAATCATATATAAGAATGTTTATACAAACATGTGTGTGTATTCTCTGAACAGTTTCAGGTGGTGCAAAAGCAGGCAAATACTCGCTAACATAGAAGATGGATATATTCAAACAAAATAAAGTTCTTTTCAGTGTCCACCCTAATTTTGTTGGTATATACAATCGAAATTCATTCAACAAAACACTAGAAACTGAGATACACTTGTTGTTTAATAGCAGTACTGGTAAGTAATATCATAATAATTCTATTGAGATGTTTTTCTCGAGGGTAATTATAACAATATAACTCTTTGGAGAACAGACATGTGTATATATAACAAGCATGGAAAGAAAGAAAAAAAGAATGTGGAAAAACCTTGGCAGTCCTGAATCTCATTGTTCACGTTTGCTCACCTTTATCTCAAGAAGTTCCTCAATGGGTTGACGACATATAGGACACTTGTTCGTTTGGCGCCTCAGCTCGTTCGCACACTCATTGCACATACACTGAAAATACAACAGATTTCTGTCAACTAAGAGCACAATGCCGGCACAAAATTTGTGATCAAGGAAGTATTTGCAGGCAGAAGTTTTAACAAACCAAAGAATGGCGAGAGTTAGAAACAAGCTAGGCACGTGAGTAAAATTTTCTTTTGTGGCGATGGTATAATGCATGTGATGATCATCAAACGAGTTGTTCATTAAACTTTCGGACAAAAATAAACCTAACTAACATGACATTTTCTACCCAATATACATAGCTTTCTACCAGAAAAATGACGCAAAGAAATTCATGCTCGATGATGGAATAAGGTTCTGGGTTATCACAAGGCTACACTCCTAAAAAAATTGAAAGCATCCAAATCCAGCAGATGCTATTTCCAGGGACAACTAATCTGGTAGCGGAAGCCAAGTAATATAATTCAGTGGAAATTCTGTGGAGTCCCACAAAGCACCATTGATTTGAATCAGTTAGTATTATCGTTTTAGCTCAATTTATTTTGCATACCCAATAACCACATCAGTGAAATACCAACAAGTGTGCACAAGAATAATAAGAAAAAAGAATACAAATAAAATAAAATGTTTGTGCACTCACCATATGTCGACAAGGAAGGACAGCTGTGTCCTTTGGTTCAGTCATGCAAATTACACATTCCTTGCCTGAATCATTATCATCAAGGTCTGGTTCTGTTGAATTGCCAATCCCATAGATCTCGCGCAACTCATAGCGCTCCCCATCAATCCACAATATTTGCTTGACTACTTTAACCTGGAAGGCACCTTGGTTGTTCTTCTCAAGGACAGCTTCAGAAATTTGTGCACGAGAAGTACTGGGTAGCGGATGGTCAGAATCTTCAATCATAGGCAAAGGTGGTTGGCAGGCTTCGGCATATATTACAAGCGGGAACACCTGGTCACCTGGAGACGGTCTTGAGAGATCTTCCAAATCGAAGAAACCTAAGTCGATACCGGTTCCTGAAGGCTGATGAAATTTCTGACCTAGACCTTTCTGAAATGGAACTGTAACAGGCATACAAGCATCGGGATACAGTGGAGAATACTGACAGTTGGCACCTTCCTTGGCGAAGTAAAAAATGGTAATGCTATCATTAAGACAATATGAAAACCCATCATTCATTTGAAATAATACCACACTCTGAAAAGGAGTCTCAAAAATATATATAACAAGAATATCGAGAACATCTAAATTAGCATGCAACAAAGGTAGTTCTTCCACTCTTTTAAATCAATAGAGCTTCATCCACCCGTATTCCTTTACCAGTGTCCAGGGTTAAGGCCCTTCATCATAACTCTTTAAGGAAGCAAGACAAGCTTATTCCTTCTCTCCAGTGGATATAAATGATGTCAACATAGAAACCAATTTCCCAATCCAATTTATATAGTACTTCTATTTAATCATAATAATGTCAACGCTAAATTTTTAGAGTACTACTCTAGCTTTCACAGCATAACGCATCTCATACCAAATGCATCTAATCCAAGAAGTGAAATACCATACATACCAACTAAAGCATCTAAAAGCAGGACTGTACGATAAGTTCATGTAAGACTGAACTTCTCTAGGGAAATTGTGTATCATAAGTGTATTCTACGCAGTACAGGAGCTGAAAGCAGGACAGAATAATGAGTCCAAGCATTTTATGTAGTCCCAAAGGTTTATACTCGTACTCCTTTAGGGAATAGTATGTAGCTCTCAAACTTTAGGTGCAGTTACTGGCTATAAAAAAGTTATCAAACTTAAGCAAGGTTAATTATCCATAAGTAAGTGTTAGTTTCATATAGCATACATTAGTTACATATATGTTCGATGCCAAACAATCCTAGACTAGTTCCAAATAAAAATTTACAGACCCACTCCAAGCATAACCCCTTTCTGAAGATTAATGTGTATCCTGTATAACTACAAACACCACTTCATCCATTGAAACTCAACACTACGGTTTACTTATAGATAACAAATTAAGCTTTCAATATTGTAGTTTCGAAAGGTCTTAACAAGACAACTTAAACATTATGCCAAAACTTGTTTAGAAATCGTTGAATCCGCCTAAGCTACAATATTTGCAGCAGTCCTTCATGTGTCCTTACTACCCTACATTATATCGAGCAATTCCAAATACTTGAAAGTTGAAACTATAAGTCCCAAAAGACCCCATGGGTTCTCCAACAAATAGCCGAGTCCCCATAACTTAGCTAATGATATAGTGGTCACAAACATCTACATGAAGCTCCTAATACGCCTCCGTTGGCAATTATGAGTACACGCAAACTACTAGATTCCTAAAATATGTTCAAATGAATCACTTAAACGCAAACCATTGACCATAATCACTGCTTCATATTGTCATAATCAGTTTGCTAATATTTCATCTCTATTTTCACAATACAGATTATAAAATTAAAATGAGACTAATATCAAACAAACAAGTTCATTAAAAAAAAAAACACAATTTTAAGAGTCCCATACCTTCCATCAACAAGGGCATCAAAAGTGAACGAAACCAAATGGTAATCAGGGTTATGTTCATCAATCTGAATCTTGACAGTATCTTTATGAACATTCACATCATTCCTAACTTTCTTAGCTTCTTGATATGGTACTAATGGTAGTATTTGTTGTATAGGTTGTTGGGGCATCATCATATGAGGTCTAATCCAAGGTTGTTGCCACTGATTAGTATTACTTTGATTATAAGAATAGAGATTTTGTTGATAATAATATGGATTATTACTAGGAAGAGGAGGTGGAGGAGGATACATAGGGTAGTGATTTAGTTGTGGGGGGTTTTGATATGTGGGTTGTGAATTATTATTATATGGAGGGGGAGGAGGGTTTTGAGGGTAAGAGCTGTAACAATTTGGTGGTGGTGGTGGTGGTTGTGATGGTGGAGGAAAAGAATAAGAATAAGAAGAGGAGGAGGAAGTAGAAGTTGAAGGGAGTGAATTAGGGGGGTTTGGGTATGAAGAGGAGGAAGAAGAAAGGAGTAGAGATGGAGATGGGTTTTGATCATATCTCTGTGGTTTACTTGATGATATCCCCATTTTTTGATGAAAATGAAGAACCAGAGAAGAGGAGTAAAAAAAAAACTTGTTTTGATGTTTCCTAGAGAGGAAGGAAGAAGGAAGATGGGATGATTGGAATTAGTGACACACACACATTAATTATTGTTTGTTGTTACTTAATGAGGAGCAGAGGATCTGATGCTGTTCCTGGAATCCTGGGGCGTTCTTGAAGAATCCGAATACACAGATCAATCGAGTTGATTGTATCCGTCGCTTTTTTTTGATGTAAGAAAATCGTAGATTGGGACCCACTTACTTATGTGGACCTGTTATTAGATGACTTTTATTAGTCAACGGTTTGGACATTTTGTCTTTGACTCGTTGATACAGTCAAGGTTGCATTGGGAAGTCACGTCTAGGTTCATCGGCAAGCGGAGGTCTCTCAATAAGCATAATAATAAAAAGTTTAATTTGTTTTTACTTTTCTAAAAAATTAAGTTCTAAAAAAACTCTCAAGATAAAATTGTCTCAATATTTCGATCTCGGCCGAAACAAGATCGAGGCTCGAGATTTATTATATCGGTCTGGACTGATTTTCACAACTCTCTTCGAACTCGTTCTTTGTCGAGGCACAAAGGTACTAACATACCAGTCGAGAATTTTTTTGTTTGTCAATAAGATGTAGAATCTGCAGACCACTTATTCCCGCATTGCAGGTATTCACATAGTATTCAATACGTATCAAGGGTTTCAGAGCTGCGTGGATCACCATGCCTAATACGCTACTTATTCAATTCTAAGAGTAAAGTTATATTAGTTTTGGAGGTTGGCGTAAGGAGGTTTCAGAGAAAATTCGTTATGCAATTGATTGACACATACAGAATGAAAGAAATGGTCAAGTTTGGATTAAATATTCTGTACTTTTTATAGATTTCTGATAGGATACCTTTAAGGGCATTCATGTAATCTCAATTTTGTTCTTCTCCATGTTTTTTCTCTCAATATAACCTCGTTTCTCCCAAAAACAAACAAACAAATTAAAATTGTGTGATTCGGGACGAAATCCCATATTCAAACAGTGGATCACGTCTAATCAATAAATATTTACATGAAAAAATATAATATTTTCCAAACAGTTCGATAGTTGTAAGATCCTAGACCTCATGAACTCATGTCAAGACAAAAAGAACAAGTATTCAGCTATCTCGACCTCTAAATAGCAACACAACCACGTACGAGACTAGATAGATAATATTATGACACGTGCAAGACAGGAATTTTGAAGCAAGAAACGAGAACAAGACCGAAGGCTGTTATGGATCAAAACCTAGAAACATAGAACTAATGAAGAGTCCAGGTCGAGAAAGTAACTTAGAGGGAAAGTAAAGTCACAGTGGATTGTCACGTCACCTCCGCATAGACATGAACATACATATGTAACTGTATATAATCCCAAGAGGCTAATCTTTTAAACTAAGACATTGTATTCAGTCTAACCGGGGGGAGGGGGATAATCAACGCTGATAATCATAGTGTGAGGATTTTAGGTCTCTGAGATAATCAACGCTGATATCTCAAAACTGTAATTCCTTGTTCCTCGCTGCATCCAAACATATAACAACCAAGTTATTTCACTTATCTTCCATTTTGTCTATGTGTAATGAGCTTCAATAAACCATAAATACAGAAATTATTTTATGGACCCATTACTACAATTTATCTTGTAAACAAAACCCATTAATCAAAATCCCTTTAGGATCCTTAAACTCCAACAAATTTCAAGGAACTTCTATAAGGCATTTTATCAAATAGGTGTTGAGCATTGTACGGAAATGTATGTTTCTCAAAATAGGCCAGATAAATTATAATCTAGGATGAATATCAGTAAACATTAGTTCATCAATCATGATTGTTATATGGATAAGCTATGCAAACAACTATACATGATCATCTCTATAATTACCGGTGGTTTTTGGTAAGATACACAAAAGATGAAGGTATAGACACAATGGAAAATGGAGGTTAGATAAACGAAGTAGTTGTAAAGATGAAGAACCCATACCACAAAACGTTTGTAGCCTACTTGTATCACTGAAATTTGGAAGGAGGAAAAATTCTGTAAATTTTGGTACGCACCCAGTGGCAAAGGGAAAATAAGAAGAGAAGAAGAGGGGTGGAAATAAAATGTGGTGGAAATATATTTTTGGGATCGGATCTACGGGTCAATAATATTTTACCCGACCCGATACGTCATCTCCTCTACCAGACAAATAGCTTAAGAACTCAGAGAAAAGAATTTGACCGGAGTCCGAATCTTCTGATCAATGTAATGATTTAAAAAAAAAAATTGAACTGTAAATATGTTCCTTCGAGTATATATAAAGGATGTTTGTCATCAATTTGATTGATCGACTCCAATTTTTTCCCAAATTCACGAAATTGTGATTTTTTTTTTCATTTTTTTGTACAAAAATCGTGACGGACAGAAATGCATTAAGTCGTCACATACAATGACTCCCTTCGGTCGTCCAATAAGAACTATAATTTTTTTCTGTTATCTCTCCTATTTCCTTTATATCTAACTGTGTTAACCGATTTAAGAGAAAATTAGTGAACTCTAATTGAACTAGAACTAAGTAATCAATGGAATGAAAAGTAATTGAATCAAATCAGGAGATCAAACCAAACAAGTAATCAGATCGTAATCTTGTGTAGGTACGTATTCAAAACACCTATTATAAAGATATCAGTCCACATGGGTCCTTGTCAAGATATCTAGCAGAAGAAGAACAATTACTAAGTATTGTCCATGCGACAGAGATCTCGACATGCCTCTCCACAGACATTTCTTACCCGTAAAGTATCAGTTTCCCTCCTTGAAAACTAAATATTCAACATTATATGGTCATGCTTCTCTTTGATAAGTCAAGGAGAGGTAATGAGGTCATAAAATTTAAGGAGTCACATTGTAAGAGATAGAGCATGCCAAGAATTTAATAAAAACGACAGCCGCACACTCTGTCATGATGACATGACTACTGGAGACAACGTGTGAGGAATCTGGGGGTTGTTTCTAAAATAAATTGTTCCCTCATGTATGTAGGAAAACATGCTAAAATGGAACCTCAAATGGATGAACAAGCTACGTGATATGGCCTCAACACCTAAGTAAACGCACTTCCAAAACTCCTGAAATTTTATATGGTATTATTGGAGTCCGTATGAAGAACCCACAACGGTTCTCTCTAAATGTCTTAAATATGAAATTTTCTGACGAACATCTAATGAAGTAATTCTTTCCAAATACGAGTACTTTTATTCATTGAATAGTGAAAGGAGTATGCATCGTTAATGATTAAAGAGAATAAAGATCAAGATTTACTAAATACGCCTCAACAAGGAACGAATAATGAGTATTTACATCAAAAAATTCAAGATCTTTAGCCCTTCTATTAACTTCCATGACATCAAGTTGACGATTAGTATCGTTTTGAAAGATGAATAAAGTTATCACGCAAGCAAAAAAAATATATCATCACTTATAATTCATGTCATGCTTATTCAAGCGTTGCTATCTCAAGCTTGTTTGTCAAGTTTAGTTGTCACAACTATAAGTCTTGATTTCTAGTCTACTTATAGCTATTTCTCGGATTAGGATAGAATGTGTAGTTGAACTTTAGACTTCATGGCGTTCATCGATTGAAGACGATGAACTAATAAGGGGAGCTTGTGGAACTTCATTAACAAAAGGTATATGCATACTTGAAATCATCTATCACTCAGAAGTCTCTTTCTATTTATCTCATACTAAGACAAAAGTCGTATAGCTATAAAGACTTTACATTATACACATTTGATATTTCGACCTAAGTTTAACTCGCTTACATATTTCTCAAAATATCTGTTGGTAAGTTTTCGCTTTAACCAAGTTCAAATCTTTTATTCTTGACGAAGATGAAAAGATGATCATGTGAAAATCGCCTGATAACATCTTATATGATTTGTGTGAGACAGTCATTTGATGTAGACTCAGAATGTTTCGTATTGATCATTTCATCACTTGAAAATTTCTTTGAAGATAATAGTTTGTGTGAGACAACTATTCTCGTCTTCTAAAAATGTTTCAATGATTAGAATGTGAGTTTAGAACAATTAACCATTGATTGGATATAGCACAGTATGCGTACTTGTATGCTAACTGTTGCAAGTATATTCCAAGTCCGAGAATTTAATTTGCATACCCGTATGCGTATTGATTCAAAAGTTGAAGTCTGGGAGCTATAGTATGCATTTTGTATGCGTACTGATTTCAACTGAGTCCGATCGTGAACGACAGTATGCGTACCCGTTTGCATACTGGCGAACAAGACCAAGTCCGGGAACTCTAAGTATGCGAATCTGTTCGATCGTGAGATACAATGGGAACTCGTTTGCATACTTGATGTGATTTATAGATAGCGGTAAAAGTGGTTCGATTCTCATACTTGTGAAGAATATTAATTAGACTTAAATTCTAGTATTAAAATAGAAAACTCACTAAAAATTATAGCAAATTCAATCAAAGATGATATTAATACTAAAAGAAACACTGAGGCTAAGATTCCACTATTTTCCAAGTTCAAAGTGATTAAAACCAATATTTATATTTATGAAATTTTCTTGTTTAATTTGATTCTAAAATGTTGCAACAAGTAGATTTTCAAAAGTAATAATTGTAAATACCAAGTATGAAGCATCAAAAGTCTTAAAACTAAGCATACCACATCAAAATAGATCACAATAACTCAAACAAAAATCATATTCAATAATAGTTCAAGGCAAATAATCATATAATTATTGCAAATAAAAAGATAAAATAGAATATACCACTTTTTGTTGGAAAAATAGCTTCCTCTATCGCCTCAGCAATGGGGTTTAGCTCCTCATATTAATCATGATCTCAAAATATGTGTTTGTTGCTCAAAAGATGATTAAAAGAATGAAAAGTAATAACACACACTGTTTGCAACAGTGTATTGGTGTTGCAAAACAACTGTTACAATGGAACTGTTACAGAAAAACTGTTGCTTTGTCGCTGATTTTAAGACCCTGGAATACGACTGCCCTGCACAGCTTAATGTTCTTCAGCTATTAAACAACGACACTGTTCTGCGACTGTTTCCCGTGCGTCGATGTTCTTCGCGTTCTTCCTCTTCAGCAGCAGCAACAGCAGAAACAGAGTTTGGTAAAGCTCTGATTTCTTCTTCTCTGGCTCTCCTTAGGTTCCAAAACTCTCGACACCTCTTCTATATGACCCAAGACATCTATTTATATCAAAAATACCGATTAAATCTCTCCCAAATCTTCCAAAATCTCTTTCCTTCTCTTCACGGCCAAGTTGCGGCAATTTCTTGTTTTAGAATTTTTACGCGTTTCTCAGCTTTCCTTTTTATTCTAAATTCTTCCTTAGATAGATACAAATATTTGGGAAGGTTTACATCGCTTTAATCTCTCTAAAATTCCCTAAAACAGGTCACACACGTGTCTTTCCATATTTTTTGTTGTGAGAAAAATCCGTCGATTGAGCCCAGTCTAATCGATTTAAACACCCATATCAGATTCCTAGACCCATAAGGAGTCTATCCTATGAAAATCAGAGGTTTAATCGACCTCAAACTCCTCCAAATCATGATTGCCAAAACTGTTCTTCACTGCACTATTTTCCCGCCAAAACCTGGTTTTTGAAATGTTGAAGATGGTAACCCCTTATCCAGAGTAGGGGTGCGATTAGCAACTGCCTGGAAATGGGATGCCCCTTAGTAATTAGGTTACCCCTTATCCAAAGTGAGAGTCCGAATAGCAAATGTCCTCCGGGTGCTTTCCGACAACTTTTCGAGCCAATTTTTTCCAAAAATGTTTATTAGCCAAAAACACCTACAAATAAATAAAACACCATAATAAGTACAAAAATGAGCCCTAACAATATATAGAATCGAGACAAATCGGATACAAAAATGTGTCTATCAAATACCCCCAAACCTATTATTTGCTAGTCCTCGAGCAAAAATAAAATAGCAATAAAATCCTAACTCACTGTCGCAGGCATCGTCGATTGCATTTAGCGTATGCAATAAGCCTTTAAACCCCTAGGTGTCCCTAGTGGCGGAGTGTTGTCTCTGGAGGGCTTACCAGAGGTATACCCACAAAACCTTTATACTCCAGACCCTAGCTATCAACACAGAACCTTGGAAGGCACTAAAGAATCTCCTTGGTTGGCATACTTATTGACTAGAGGAGGAAGTACCCTGATGCGAAATTCCAATTGTTGCACACGAGTTTGCACTCAAGCATACTAAACTTCATATGGAGTCACAGAGCTCTACTCAGATAGTCGCACTATGAACATCAATATCCGGAGTCAAAACTAATCACATGGATAGATCAAGAAGATGGATATAGAAAAACATATATGGTTTTGATGTTTACTAGGTGAACGGTGTTTCTCATATCTGTCTGAAGGCCTCCGCCAAAATGAACCTATCCTAATGGACTGAGATGCCGGTCTGACTAATATCAACACACTGACATATACAAGGGTACCAGTGGTCGATAATCCTAACTCTAGGTCAACACAACTGGCATATACAAGGGTTCCGGTGGTCGACTTTATTGAATTTATTCCAGTTGGTCTGATGGTCTGGTCTGGTCTTTTTTTTTCTTTTTTTTTTGTATCTCAATCACTCTAATTCACCCTAGCATTGGTAACAACTTGAATCGTGAGCCCCACCTAATCACTTAGAGAAACATAGTTTAAAAACAAAATAAAATAAAAACAGAAGTGAAAAGGACTCAACGAGATATGGTGAAACTATCATGTTATTTCTAACACCTGAGCTCTGTGCTTTTATGAATAGACTCTTTAGATGTTATCATCTAGTCAGATTGGTTCCTCAACTCCTACAAACAAAATGCTTCCATACACTTAGATTGGTTAGTGCCATCCTTAATAGGGATAAATTTCTAGGCTCTGGAGTTTATTTATTGCAACGAAAAGGTAACAAAAAGTTCTATCCCACCCCCAAAATTAAATCTAACATTGTCCTCAATGTTTATAATCAAAGAACAGTACCAAAAATATAAGTAACATGAGGAAATAATAAAGAGAGAAGTCGGAAAGATAGTACAAAAATATTATACAACATACAAAATCGCCTCGATGGTCAATCAAGGTAAACAGGGTCCTCCAGAGGGACCTCCTCAACATCACCTGTAGGAAAAGAATATAAAAAGGTCTTCAATCGCTGACCGTTAACCTTCGAAGAACTACGACCATCTGGTGTCTCAATCTCAACAGCGCCATGAGGAAAAACAGTACGGACCACAAAAGGACCGGTCCACCGAGATCGCAACTTCCCGGGGAATAGATGCAAACGAGTGTCATACAGAAGAACTTTTTGACCTGTAGAAAATGACTTTCGTAAAATATTCTCAGAAGTTTCATTTTGTTCTTATACTCCTTAGCACCATCGTATGCATCTCTACGAATCTCGTCCAACTCATTGAACTGGAGCTTTCTTTGAGCCCTGCCTTGTCAAGTAAAAAATTTAAGTTCTTAATAGCCCAATAGGCTCGATTCTCTAACTCAACAGGCAGGTGACATGCCTTTCCAAACACTAAACGATATGGTGACATTCCAATGGGCGTCTTAAACGCAGTATGGTAAGCCCATAAGGCATCAGTAAGCCTCGACGACCAGTCTTTCCTATTTGGATTAACTGTTTTCTCTAGAATACATTTAATTTCCCTATTGGAAACCTCTACCTGACCACTAGTCTGAGGGTGATATGGGGTTGCTACTTTATGGGTAATACCATATTGTTTTATTAAAAGAGCAAACGGTCTATTACAAAAGTGTGAACCTCCATCACTAATTATAGCTCGCGGCGTACCAAAACGTGTAAGTATATTCTCTTTCAAAAACTGGACTACGACCCTGTGGTCATTCGTTTTACACGGAACCGCCTCAACCCACTTAGACACATAGTCTACAACGACAAGTATGTAAAGATAACCAAACGAAATAGGAAATGGACCCATAAAATCAATGCCCCACACATCAAAGACCTCAATCACTAAAATAGGGTTCAAAGGCATCATATTTCTACGGGAAATGGTTCCTAACTTCTGGCAACGCTCACAAGAAACACAATGACTATGGGAATCTTTAAACAACGAAGGCCAGTAAAATCCACACTGCAAAATCTTAGAAGCAGTCTTCTTAGCACTAAAATGACCCCCACATGCATGTTCATGATAAAAGGAGATAATACTAGACTGGTCACTCTCAGATACACATCTCCTAATAATCTGGTCCGGACAATACTTAAACAGATAAGGATCGTCCAAAAAGAAATGCTTAACCTCGGCTAAAAACCTAGAACGATCTTGCTTACCCCAATGTTGAGGGGTTCGACCAGTAACAAGATAATTCACTATATTTGCATACCAAGGTGACTGGGAAACAGAGAACAATTGTTCATCAGGAAAGCTATCCCTTATAGGAAGGGAATCACTAGGGGAACTAACAATTAGCCTAGAAAAGTGGTCTGCTACTACATTTTCTGCACCCTTTTTGTCTCTAATATCTGGGGAAAATTTCTGTAACAATAGGATCCATCTAATCAATCTAGGTTTGGCATCCTTCTTAGATAAAAGGTATTTCAAAGCAGCATGATCTGTATAGATTATGATCTTAGAACCTAATAGGTAGGACCTAAACTTATCCAAGGCAACCACGATGGCTAAAAGTTCATTCTCGGTAGTTGTGTAGTTCATTTGGGCATCATTCAGAGTTTTGCTAGCATAATAAATCACATGAAGTAATTTGTTTTCTCTTTGTCCTAAAACGACGCCTATAGAATAATCTGAAGAATCACACATAATCTCAAAGGGTAGGTTCCAGTTAGGTGCCTGGACTATCGGGGCAGTAGTGAGTAAAGTTTTAAGCTTCTCAAAAGCCTCTAAACAAGCATCATCAAAGACAAACTTAACATCTTTTGCAAGAAAATTGCAAAGAGGTCTAGAAATCAAGCTAAAATCCTTAATGAATCGACGGTAAAAACCTGCATGCCCTAGGAATGACCTAATATCTTTTACGGTTTTTGGGACCTGTAAAGTCTTAATAAGGTCAACTTTGGCTTTGTCTACCTCTGTATATTTTGAAGAGACGATGTGCCCTAATACAATTCCTGATTTAACCATGAAATGGCATTTTTCCCAACTAAGCACTAATTTTTTTTCCTTACACCTAGTCAACACTAATGTCAAATGATGCAAGAACTCATCGAAAGATGAACCAAACACTGAAAAATCATCCATAAAGACCTTTAAGAACCGTTCTACCATATCAGAAAATATGCTCATCATACGACGCTGAAAAGTTGCAGGGGTATTACATAGCCCGAAAGGCATGCGTCTATACGCAAAGGTACCAAAGGGACAGGTAAAAGTGGTTTTCTCCTGGTCTTCTGGGGCAATAACGATCTGATTATAACCGGAGTAGCCATCTAAGAAGCAATAGTGACTATGTCCAGCTAATCGCTCTAGCATTTGGTCGATAAAATGAAGGGGAAAGTGATCCTTCCTTGTGACCTTGTTCAATTTCCTATAGTCAATACACACACGCCATCCCGTGGTCACTCGGGTTGGGATTAATTCATTATTATCATTCTATACTACAATGATACCTGATTTTTTGGGGACAACCTGAACAAGGATGACCCACTTACTTTCTGAAATTGGGTAAATAATACCCGCATCTAACAACTTAAGCACCTCTTTTCGAACTACCTCTTTCATGTTAGGGTTCAGTCGACGTTGCATCTCCCTAGAAGGTTTGGAGTCTTACTCTAAATGAATCTGATGCATACACACAGTAGGACTTATACCCTTAATGTCTGCTATATTCCACCCTAAAGCTTCCTTATTGTCTTGAAGTACATTTACTAGCCTACTTTCCTGATCACTATCCAAATTGGAAGCTACAATCACATGTAAAGTCTCAGATGGGCTAAAAACACATACTTTAGAGTATCGGGTAGTGGTTTAAGGTCCAACTTTGGGGGCTCTTCTAAAGAAGGAATTAGGGTAGTCTCATAAACTGGTAACGGTTCGAATCTAGATTTCCATCTATTAGTGTCTAACACAGGGGTAAAATCTAATAGAGCATTCACCTGTTCAATAGTGTTATCGTCGTCAAAATCTAAACCAAAATGGGATAGACAACTTTCTAATGGGTCTTCAGACAAGATGTTTGGTAATGACTCCTGAACTAAGGCTTCTATCATGTTCACCTCCTAAACACATGTGTCATCTAGCTCATGAGGTTGCTTACTGACATTAAAAATGTTCATCTCCATAGTCATATTATCAAAATATAAACTCATCACACCATTTCGACAGTTAATGATCGCATTAGACGTAGCTAAAAATGGGCGACCTAAAATCACAAGTATCTGGTTCTCTGGGTCAGGGACAGATTGGGTATCTAGGACCACGAAATCCACTGGATAAATAAACTTTTCGACCTCAATAAGAACATCCTCGATAACACCTCGAGGGATTTTAACAGACCTATCAGCTAACTGCAGTGTCATCTGAGTAGGTTTCATTTCACCAAGTCCTAGCTGTAAGTATACATGGAATGTCAGTAAGTTCACACTGGCTCATAAGTCAAGTAAATCTTTTTCTACCCGGAAGTTACCTATTGTGCAAGAAATGGTAGGAGAACCTGGGTCTTTGTACTTTGGATTTTTGGTGTTCTGAATGATTGAACTTACATGACTAGCTAAAAAGGATTTCTTATGGACGCTAAGTTTTCGCTTTTGCGTACACATATCCTTAAGGAACTTGGCGTAAGCAGAAATTTGCCTAATTGCATTTAATAAGGGAAGGTTTATGGTAACTTGCTTAAAAACCTCCACTATGTCATTAAAGTTCGATTCCTTCTTTGTTGGTACTAATAGCTGAGGAAATGGGGCTCTAGGCCTAAAATAAGATCTTTCAGGAACCGAATTCACATCATCAGAAACTTTATCAGTCTCTTCAGCTACTGGTTCTGAGAGGTGAGATCCTGAGGGGTGAACTACAATATGTTCACTATCGGGCATGGTTACCTTATTGTCTACAACTCTACCACTTCTAAGGGTTCTAACATCATTCAATTGATCGATGGTTTTGCACCTAATTCATGAACTCCTCTAGGGTTGGGTTGTGTTTGACTAGGAAACTTACCTTTTTCTCTCAAAGAATCACTTATCAGACCAACCTGGGTTTTTAACTCGGAAATATCCTGACTATTTTCTTGTCCTATCCTGTTACTAGCTTGTAGACTCTGTTATACGGATAACTGGAATTTTGCAGTTTGCTGAGTTAACAAGGCGAGAGATTCCTCTAAACTTAGGATTTTCTTATCTGACTGATTCTGAAACTGAGCTAGTCCTGAAGGATTCTTAGTATAGCCAAAACCTGGGGGAAAATTAGAATTACTAAACTAACCTTGACTTTGGCCCTTAGACCACGAAAGGTTCGGATGGTTTCTCCAACCAGGATTATAGGTTTCTGAATATGGGTCAATCTTTTGACGGTTATCAAATCTAGTGTTATCATAAAGAGCATTGGCATGCTCTTCAATATTCTGGCCTTCCCAAAAAGGCTCCACTCTACCACTAGTCTGGCCCACTTCTAAGGCTTCTAACCTTTTTGCTATAACAACAATTTTGGCATATGATTCATAGCCTCCTTCTACCCTACTAACGTTTGCTCTACTTAAAAGAATTGTTTTCTGGGGTGCCCTACTATTTTCCCATTGCTGGGTTTTTTCGGCGATTTCATTAAAAAAATTCCATGGCCGCATCAACAGTTTGGCTTTCAAATCCACCAGTGCATAGAGACTCAACCATGGTCGTTGTGGAATAATCTAAACCCTCATAAAGGATCTGAACTAGCCTAACCTTTTCTAAACCATGATGAGGACACTGGGATGATAAATCATTGAACCTTTCCAAATACCTATATAAAGATTCTCCCTCTTGTTTTGAAAATATGCATATTTGCGTCCTAATAGACGAGGTTTTGTGCCTAGGGAAAAACTTATTGAAAAAGGAAGATGTAAGTTGTTCATATGTCTCAATTGACTCGGAGTCCAAACTATACATCCACGACTTGGCCTTATCTTTCAGGGAAAATGGGAATAACCTAAGTTTCAAAGCATCATCATCTAAGCCTCTAATTCTTAGAGTACTACAAATTTCCTCAAAATCCCTAACATGGTAATAAGGGTTTTCATTTTATTTCCCTAAAAAGATTGGGAGCATCTGTAAGGTCTCAGGTTTCAGTTCATAGGGTGCCTCTGTTTCAGCTAACTTAATACACGAAGGACGGGTAGTCCTAATTGGATTCAACAAAGCTTTCAAAGTTGTCATTTCTGGCGCTATCGGAGCAACAAGGATTCTCTCCTCAGTCAAAGAACGTTCAAAAACAGACTCTTCAAAAGCCGAGACTTTATAGATTAAGGTAATCAAGACGCTTCGAACTACTAGGTTTCTCTTTAACAAATCTACCTAGTGCGTCTCTTTTACGTTCATGCATACAATAGAATTTTCTAAATTGGAAGGGTAAGCAAACACATATCAAGGCCGACTCAACCAAATCAAACCTATTGATTTCTAGCAAACAAAAAGCATGATGGCTCCACTTAGATTATTTCTAGACCAGCTTCTAATCCTTCGAACGGGAATTCGTTACAATTTAAGCAAACCCCTCTGGAATCAATCTGAGTTAACGTAAGTTGAATAGAGGTGAGGGAAGCTCGGTGGAGCTTTGATACCCAAGGCCTCACCGGTATTACAAGGCGGCGCAGTCACACATTCAACTTACAAAAACCGTCAAGAACTTCGAAGTACGCTTAAAAGAGTAACCAATATTTTTCGAATGACTTTCCTGTTAAGCTCGTTACCCTATCGGTCTCGTTCTAGTCAAAATTTTAGGCTTAGGTTCGTGTAGGTTACATGTTCCTAAAGCGGGCAAGAAGAGAACGGTGATGAAATCCGAACCCTTATCTTGTATGGCCAGGCCTTGCCCTTTACTAGAAAATAAATGTCCGTACTCAGTCCTCAACATATATGCATACGAAGGAGTCCAGTAACTCGCTGACAGGGGATTCGCGAGTGTTTAGAATCTTACCTCCCGTTCCAGACGGGGGATGAATCGGTTGTAGTCGACTCGGGCCACTGACTCTGATGTCTAGTGTACGAACCCAAGGTGCAGAGACAATATCGTAATTTTCCTCCTTCTCTGCAAACATTTTATATTTAAAGTACCCTTCCGTAGGGTAATAAAAAAATGTCCCAAAGTCCAAAAGTCCAAAAAAATAAAGAAAAATTACAAAAATAATAAACCCTAATACAGTTTTTTTTAAATAAAATAAACAAACCCTAAACTAAAATTGTCTAAAATAAAATTGTCTTATTTTCTGTTCTTTTGCTTAAATATTTAGCTCCAAGTCTTTATGAAATCACCAAACTCCTTGGCACAATTTTCTTTATGATCCAGAACCTGTAGACACAAGATAAATACCCAAAAACATAAAAAAGGACAAAAATAATAATAAAAAAATAAAATAAAATAAAATAAATCTAAAACCCTAAAAACAAGTCCCCGGCAGCGGCGCCAAAAATTGATGTGATTTATATATAGCGGTAAAAGTGGTTCGATTCTCAGACTTGTGAAGGATATTAATTAGACTTAAATTCTAATATTAAAATAAAAAAGTCACTAAAAATTATGGCAAACTCAATCAAAGATGATATCAATACTAAAAGAAACACTGAGGCTAAGATTCTACTATTTTCCAAGTTCAAAGTGATTAAAACAATAGTTATATTTATGCAATTTTCTTGTTTAATTTGATTCTAAAATATTGCAACAAGTAGATTTTCAAAAGTAATAATTGTAAATATCAAGTATGAAGCATCAAAAGTCTTAAAACTAAGCATACTCCATCAAAATAGATCACAATCACTCAAATAAAAATCATATTCAATAATAGTTCAAGGCAAATAATCATATAATTATTGCAAATAAAAAGATAAAATAGAATATACCACTTTTTGTTGGAAAAATAGCTTCCTATATCGCCTCAGCAATGGGGTTTAGCTTCTCATATTAATCATGATCTCAAAATATGTGTTTGTTGCTCAAAAGATGATTAAAAGACTGAAAGTAATAACACAGACTGTTTGCAACAGTGTATTGGTGTTGCAAAACAGCTGTTACAATGGAACTGTTACAGAAAAACTGTTGCTTTTTCGCTGATTTTAAGACCCTAGAATATGACTGCCATGCACATCTTAATGTTCTTCAGCTGTTAAACAACGACACTGTTCTGCGACTGTTTCCCGTGCGTCAATGTTCTTCGCGTTCTTCCTCTTCAGCAGCAGCAACAGCAGAAACAGAGTTTGGTAAAGCTCTGATTTCTTCTTCTCTGGCTCTCCTTAGGTTCCAAAACTCTCGACACCTCTTCTATATGACCCAAGACATCTATTTATATCAAAAATACCGATTAAATCTCTCCCAAATCTTCCAAAATCTCTTTCCTTCTCTTCACGGCCAAGTTGCGGCAATTTCTTGTTTTAGAATTTTTACGCGTTTCTGAGCTTTCCTTTTTATTCTAAACTCTTCCTTAGATAGATACAAATCTTTGGGAAGGTTTACAACGCTTTAGTCTCTCTAAAATTCCCTAAAACAGGTCACACACGTGACTTTCCACATTTTCTGTTGTGAGAAAAATCCGTCGATTGAGCCCAGTCTAATCGATTTAAACACCCATATCAGATTCCTAGACCCATAAGGAGTCTATCCTATGAAAATCAGAGGTTTAATCGACCTCAAACTCCTCCAAATCACGATTGCCAAAATTGTTCTTCACTGCACTATTTTCCCGCCAAAACCTGGTTTTTGAAATGTTGAAGATGGTTGCCCCTTATCCAGAGTAGGGGTGCGATTAGCAACTGCCTGAAAATGGGATGCCCCTTAGTAATTATGTTAACCCTTATCCAAAGTGAGAGTCCGAATAGCAAATGTCCTCCGGGTACTTTCCGATAACTTTTCGAGCCAATTTTTTCCAAAAATGTTTATTGGCCAAAAACACCTACAAATAAATAAAACACCATAATAAGTACAAAAATGAGCTCTAACAATATATAGAATCGAGACAAATCGGATACAAAAATGTGTCTATCAATACTTGAGTGGTTAAGTTCTAAAATCGGTTATTCATGAACAAATACATTTATAAAATAAGAAATGCAATCTTTGCAAACCATCGCTAAAATGTTTATGAATTAGTTCGATTGAATCAAAACTGATTTTGCTTCGATTGTGTATTGTATACTTCTATGAGAATATAAACAATTGACCAACCCTGTAACTAGTTTCATTTGACTCATTTGAACTAGTTGTGATTATGATGAACCAGGTTGACATGAAAGTGTTCATATGGCTAACTTCGGTTAACTATTGTTTGAGCCAACTAAGTGTACACGTTTAGGTACGGTTACCCATATGTCCATATCTAAATGAAGGTACATTTCATTTGTGTGTAACAAGCTAAGACAATCTAACGGTTGAAAGATATTAGCTTGAATCTAATCAGGTTTTCATCTTACGGTGAATATTGAATGCTTTGTTACCAAGGTAAAATTGATTGCAAACCCTGATTTGAAGACTATATAAGGGAGAACTCTAACAACTGGGAAATCTAATCCCCACACCTCCTTTAACCTAGGTTTTTCTAAAACCATTATAGGTTGACGACTTAAAGACTTCATTGGGATTCTGAAGCCAGAGCCAACTATTTTCTTTGTAGTTGTGTGTTCTGACGTACTACAAGCGAGGAAATCAGTTCGGGGACACCTTTTATTCCCTTAAATGTTAGTTTTCTGAGGCTGCCAAGGAAAATCAGAGCTGATAAATGAAGCAGTACAGAAACTAATTTGGGTCGGGTGTTCTGATCTTACTTGCGGAGGCTCTCCACTCGGAAGTATTGCTTTGTGGAGAATTCTATCTGAATCCTCTCAATAAAAGAGTGGGCACAAAATTGCACTCATAAAGATCCCAAAAGAAAAAGACGCTGATATAAATACATTAACATCATAAATAATTTTGGTCTCTTCCTATCAAATGATAAATAGATTTTCAAACATAAAACACAACTATTAATCATTAAAAATCCCAAAAGAAAAGATAACAAGATTCAGCACCAGTAGGTCTCATTCTCCGTCGACATTTAAAACAATACCCAAATAATAAATAGCCGTTTGAACATATATAAATACAACTAAGAGTACCTGAAGTACACAATAGAGTCATGTTCATATCTTCATCATATGAGATCTAACTGTCTTGGCATGATGTTCCAACCAAACAAGATTCGTTAGACCTTAAGGAAAATCACCAGGGAAATAAACTGTTCCATCATCTTCCTTCAACCCAGCTTCAAGTATCTTTTTTTTTCCATTTTTACCAGATAGTGCTCAGCCCTATAGGATGGCACATACAAAAATAGTTTTTTCTGTCTAAGATTCTGGACCAAAGGTGCCGTACCCATATCACAACGCTGAACAATAAATATCCTCTTACACCCATTGCAAAGATATCTAGGATCGCTTGTGTTTTTGCATTTGTTATCACTGCATTTTTTGAAGTACTCAAAGAACAATGGAAATCTACGCGAATTACACCCGACAGGAAACCTTCGCATTCACATCCTTCAGCAAATTCTATACCAGCACTTATTCCCTTGAATACTTGATGGAAAAAAGATTTTCCAGTTTTTGAGAAATAAGCTTTAGCAATGATTGGTTTTCCGAGAGTGTCGCATACAATAACCCCATAGCGTTTCTTCTTACTATAATAAGCATGCACATGAATCCAAGTCCAAGCTCGCAAATCTAATTCTTTCCATGTACCAGCCCATTAAGACACCTTAAGACTGACGCTGGGACTCATAGGGTCGCATGAACTTTTGAAGCTCATAACCTCATCCTAGTAAGTATACTGGAAAGATTTCTCCAGGGGATGCAAAGGTACTCCTCAATTGTTAGTTTATAATTGCATCAAAAAAAAACAATTCATTAATAGTTCATTATTACTCACATGTTGGAAAGTTGGTGCTGAATCGTCTACATCTTTGCTTGTATATTCTTCTTCAAAGAAAGAATATTCTACTCCATCTTCTTCATAAGGGTCAGCATTGGCATTGACATCATAACAAGATGCAGAAGGACTAGGTTTATTCAGATCAAGGGGACCAAAACGACTCGGATACTTCACATTAGAAGGAGATGGGCAAAGTTCACTCGAACCAGGAGTACCACGACTCTCATAAGAAGAAGATGCATCAGGAGGAGTAAGTTCCTTCAAATCAAGGGTATCAAAACAGAGATCCTTTAGATGTGCATAGTTTACTCAAACCAGGAGTACCAAGACTAAGACGCTTTGCATCAGAAAGAGATGGGTAAGTTATGAGTCTTCTGGATCGAGTAACTCGGAGACTCGTCGAGTTATCAACTCAATGGCACAGATTGAAAACAACCCGGAACAAGATAATGGGCTGGCACAGGTGATAGACACATTTTTGTGTCTAATTTGTGCTCAATGTTCTGTATTCTTGGTACTCAATTTCGTACTTATTATGGTATTTTATGTGTTTGTAGGTATTTTTGGGAAATAAACATTTTTGGAAAATTCGTCTCGAAAAGTTGCTCGGGGCACCCCCGAAAAAGTATTAAAGGCACCCTCATTTTGGGTAAGGGCCACCTTAGGGCACCCCTACTGTTGAAGCGCCCCTACTCTGGATAGGGGGCACCCCCTTCTTCTTCATTTGAAAATCATTTTTCGGCGGGAAATATTTCATCACCACTGCACGAGAATTTGGGAAAGATTTCTGGGAGATTTTCATGGATATTATGCTGCGATTATGTTGTCACTTAATCAATAGGTCGCATGACGTGTTTTTGGAAGGAAAACAAGGAATAAAATCTGCCCATGAATGGTAGTTGCGTTAAACAGGGTAACAAATATTCTCAGATTACACTTGATTGATAAGAGCATATTACGTGGGATTTAAGAGGATATATTCTCTGAAAATTTGTTTCTATCCAATCCAGAGAGAGTTTGAAAAGTTTCGGACAACTCAGACGTGTATAATAGAGGAAAGGAGAATACAATCTCCTAAACTTTAATACGATATTTTCTGGTAGTTACTCGAGAGATTGATGGCTCTGTCAGTGGGTTTATTTTGTGTTGAGAATGTCGAACTGGTATTACAATAGCCAATACAACGAATATCCGACTGATTTTCAAAATGGACATTACTTTGACCATAGTGTGAATAGTGGTTGGGAACGCCAACCTTTTGAAGATTATGTCTCATACAATGGTGAGCCCAATTACTATTCACATGAATACCGGTCATACGAGCAAAATTCCTATAATTCCTCTTCTCTAGATGAGGCACGTAAGATACTTGAATCAATGCGTAAGTTACATGAGTCGACACATAAGTCAGCGGACACAGATGACTTAGTTATAGACGAAAGAACTGTAACAATGAGTGAACCTTCATTATAAGATAACCTCAGGAAGTTAGCTGAGTCAACATGTAAGTTAATTGAGTCAACACGTGAGTTTGCTGAGTCAACACGTAGGCTTGAGTTAGAGACGGAAGAAAGAATTGCTCGAATTACACTGAATTGGGAATACATTGCTTCAAAAATCAACCTTGAAAGTGAGGAATTTTTTTTACATAATCAATATGACAAGGATATAATTGGAAGCAATACTTTAGATGAGGTTCAACCATTTTCATGTTATTATGATTATGATGAGGATAGTGCTGATGAAGAATCTGAAATATTTAGGCATAGTGATCAGAAATTTGTTACTCCAACTGAGCTTTATAATGATAAAATTATTTAAAGTTCAAATCCAAATAATTTTAATAATTATTCACCTATTCAAAAGGACGAGGATTTGACTAAAGATAAGACTTCCTTAGATGATGTAGTATTTCCTTTTGATTACGAAGGCGATGATAGTTTAGAGGAGCGGGTTTATCCGGAGAATATTATTTTCGAGTCTAGCGATTTAGAAACATTAGTCTTAGAAAAACAAAATGGAATCATAGAGATGAGTGAGGATGTAACCGACTTAGAAGAATCAATTGACCATTTTCAGGAATCTGACGACCTTGAAACTAGGGAAGTTGCGACTAGTCTTTATAGAGACACTGAAAACTCTAAGTTTGGGGGTGATTTTTATTCTCCATGTGCTTTAACTCTTACAAAGGTCCCTCACTTGGAACTTATCCTATATGCCTCAACCATTTTACAAGATTATCTTCATACACATTTTCTTGAACCTAATGATGTCCAGAAAGAAGTTCAGTTGTTAGAAACCCATCCTATGGTAGGTGTGGTTAACCCAGGATACGATACCTCGATTGACTTTGTTTTCCCACCAAAAACTTTTTCTCCAATTGTGGGAACTTATGAAATTCAAATGTGTCAGATATTAAGTTTCGAGACTAAACCTAATTACTTTAGGAGATCAGGGTCGACATATTTGTTTAAGGAAGACCACCACTCTCTTTGTGGTCAGTTGTGTAAGTCAAATTTGATTGACTTTAAGGATCCGTAGTTATTCAGGTTATTATTATGTGCTTCTAAGTTTGTATTTGAGTTTTTCCAGACTCTAGAACCTGAACATTCGGATCTAACTTATGAGGAAATGCAACCCATGGAAATATTTTATCTAGACCCTGTTATAGAACCTTAACATGAACCACAGCTAGATGTAGTTGTCTTAAACAGGAAACTAGACAAGGTTGTGCTTTATTTGTTAATTTTCTTGGCATGTTGCAGATTCCTTTTACTTGTGATAGCTCTATTTGGTTTTGGTGATCCGCAGTTATTCCGACTATTACTTTATGATTCTATGAGGTGATTAATTCCTTCCGATGTCTGGCTGAAGACTTTAAACTTAGCACTTCTTTGGAGGTAACCCAATATCATGCAACATAGTAATATCTTTCCTTAACTCTTT
Source organism: Papaver somniferum (assembly GCF_003573695.1). Lineage (NCBI taxonomy): Eukaryota > Viridiplantae > Streptophyta > Magnoliopsida > Ranunculales > Papaveraceae > Papaver > Papaver somniferum. The sequence goes on along the minus strand of NW_020651082.1, from coordinate 4,563,838 downwards.
TGCTTCGAGTGGTAACATTTTCTCCTTGTTCATGCTTTTAATTTTATCTTTAGAACATTGAGGACAATGTTAGATTTAAGTTTGGGGGTATGGGAGAAACTTTTTAGTTGCAATAAATAAACTCCAAAGCCTAGAAATTTATGCTTATTAAGGTTGGCACTAACCAATCTAAGTGGATGGGAACATCTTGGTTGTAGGAGTTGAGGAACCAATCTTATTAGATGGAAACATCTAAAGAGTCTATTCATAAAAGCACAAGATCAGGTGTTAGAATTAAAAAAAACATGGTAGTTTCGCCATATCTCGTTGAATCCTAATCCTAAGCACAAGCTCAAGTTGATACCTTTGCCAGGGTGAATTAGGGTGATTGAGATACCAAAAAAAAAATAATAAATAAAATTTTTTTTGAGACCAGACCATCAGGTCAACCGGAATAAATTCAATAAAGTCGACCACTGGTGCCCTTGTTTATGCCAGTTGTGTTGATCTCGAGTTAGGTTTATCGACCACTGGTCCCCTTGTATATTCCAGTTGTGTTGATATTAGTCAGACGGTATCTCAGTCCATTAGGATAGGTTCATCTTCGCAGAGTCCTTCAGACAGATATGGGAAACACCGTTCACTTTAAACCATCTACTTTTCTCTTTGTCCATCTTCTTAATCTTTCCATGTGATGGTTGACTCCGGTTATGATGTCCAGAAACTATCTGAGTAGAGCTCTGTCACTTATATATGAATTTTAGTATGCTGATTGCAAACTCTTATACATCAATTGGAATTTCGCATCAGGGTACTTCCTCCTATAGTCAATGAGAGTATGCCAACCAAGGAATTCTTTAGTGCCTTCCAAGGTTTTGCGTAGATAGCTAGGGTCTGGAGTAAATGTTTTGTGGGTACACCTCCGATAAACCCTCCCGAAATTAACTCGGTCGCTAGGGCCCCCTAGCGAGTTAGGATTTTATTTTTCTAGATTAGTTTTGCTCGAGGACTATGTTGTAGTGTTGAAAGTGGTAGTAAAAGTTCGTTGCTCGGACTTGTAAAGATTTAAAAATAAAAATATATACAAAAAATATTAACAATATGGGCAAGAGTACTGGGACTAAAGATTCGGCCATTTTTCATTTTCAAGTGGTTCAGAATTTAATTCTAGGCGATTATAGTTCAAAACAAAACAAATATTAACTCTAGTTTATTGCCAAGATAGATTTTATAAAATATTACTTGTATTTCTTAAGCATGGCATATCAAAAATCCCTAGGACTAAGCATACTCCATCAAATGAAATCACAAGTAATTAATTTAAAATCTTAATTCAATTAAAATTAGTGCGAAAAGTACATAAAAGAATTAATGAAATTACCACATGGATGAAACTCGACCTCCTCCGTCGTCCCAGTGTTGGGTTTAGCTCAACATGATAAAAACACGCTCAAAGTATTTATTTATTGCTCAAAGGGTTTTTACAAGGATGAAAATGGAGATGAAATAATAAAACAGTGGATGTGTGACCCACAGAAAGCGTCCAAAATGAACGACACAGAAGAAGTGCTATTGTTGTTGTATCTCTAAGACCCACACTGGCAGGCCTCAAAGATATTATATTTAAGTGCAAAATGTTCCCCGGCAACGGCGCCAAAAACTTGGTGGGCCCGGGGATGTGTGTATAAAATTAAAGCGCAATGAAACGCGGGCCTACAGTAATACCGCAAGTGCACGGTCGTCGGTTGTAGCTCGTGCAAGTACGGGTCGATCCACAGAGATTGGGAGTGTTTTGTAGTGTTTAGCTATTTGTGCTCTAAATTGCTATTGTTGGGCTTTGAATACCCTTTGAGTAAATTGGGCCTAATGGGTTTGTTTTTAACAATGAAATGAACTGAGCTTGGGCTCAGTTGGTCTTGAAGTGCACTAGGCTTTGGGCCTTTGAATGATGAACTGAGAACTTGGGCTTTGGTCTCTGAATTAGGCTTTTGATTAAGCCCACAGTTGACTGAATTGGGCTTTGAGCCTTAACCTAAACTGTGGCTGGGCCTTAATGAACTGGGCTTCAGTTTGTACAAACAATGGACAGTGGGCTTCAACTTTTGGTTCAAACCTGGGCTTGGTCTTGAACTGAGAACTGAGCTTGGGCTTTTGGATTGCTGTGAGCCAAGCTCAGTTGCAGCAGCAGCAGGGTTGCAGGGCAGAAGGGTTGCAGCAGCAGCTGCACAAGCAGTGCACAGCAGCACAAGGCAAAGAAAGCAGCAGCAGCAGTACTGCACAGCAGCTGCACAAGCAGTGGAAGGGAGGCAGCAAGCAGAAGGGTAATGCAGGCTGCTCAGGGAAGCATAACAGGGCAAAACAAGGAAATATAGCAAAGTCAATGCAGTAAATGAAACAAGACAATGAAGACAATGAAGAAAACAAGCAGAGAACAATGCAAATGAACCAAGGCCTAAGCCAAGGGCAGGGGAAATGGTGAAGGTAACAGTGATGACAATGCAAGAGAGTTAAGCATACAAATGGAATGGAAAGAGAATTAGCTTGCTATGAGCACTAATTTCTCCCATTGCTCAATCAAAACAATGCATCCTAAGCATACAAATGGAATGGAAAGAGAATTAGCTTGCTATGAGCACTAATTTCTCCCATTGCACAATCAAATCAATGCTTCAAAGGTTTCTAGACTAACATTCCATCACTTCATAAGTATCACATAACATGTACATTAACATTACATGGAACTAAACATGATTAACAGGAACATGCACATCAACAGGAACATCAAACAGGAAATTAAAACATGCACATTAACAGGAACATAACAAACATGAACATCAAAACAGGATATTAAGAGTAGAACATATACATGATTAAACAGGAGCAGTGCATGAAACAGCACAAAATTGAAGAGAAAAAAAAACATTAACAGAACATGAAAGTCCTGGACGCCGGATATTCCAGGCATCAAACCTCACAGTAACAGTTAACAATGGATAAAACAAGAGCAAAATATGAATAGCACAAAGATTGGAGAGACTGGCTAATCCAGCTCTCCCAAAATCAGACCAAATGACACTGGCTATTCCAGCATACCTTTCTACACCACACCCATTCTCTATTTATAGTTACAAGCTTCAATTTCCCTAAATACCTAATTCCCCCAAAATTAGGGTTTGTTCTTCCCCAAATTACACAAAATAGAAATTAGGTTGTCTCAATTACCTAATCCATCGTGATAGTCGCAACCCATGATGCCAATTCTCTTTCTCTACCTCTCCATAGCCTTGTTGTCCTCGATTGATGACATGCAATCACTCTCACCAATTCCACACGTCACTGAGGTCGTGTGATGTTGATGAAGGGATTGAAAATCATCATGGATAGTTGGTGGTGAAGGTGGGTTGCGTTTGTACGGTGATTTGGTGGCGACAGGGAGTGGTGGTGGTGATGGAGTTGGTGGTGAAGGTGATGGTGGTTCTGCAGAGGGAGGTGAGGGAGGAGAGGGAGGAGAGATCGATATGGGTTAGGGTAGGGAGCTGTTTGGCTAGGTCATAGGGTCGAGTATTAGTGTGTTAGGCGGGTGTATCAAGATGGGTATACCGCGAGCTGAAGCCGCTGGATATGGAGATGGTAGGTGGATCGGACGGCTAAGAAAGAAGCAGCTTGTAGAGACCGTAGGATGTAAAATACAACGAAGTCTACGGTGCGAGATTAGCTTAGGTGTTGTAGTGTTGAGCGGAATCATCGGGATTTGATGCACAGGCATAGGAGCGACCGTAGGATTCAACTGCAATCTAATCTGATGGCTTGGAATTTAGGCACTATGGTGTTTTGCAGGAGCTTCAAATTTTGATGCGCGATGAAGGAGCGACCATCGGATGATGAGATGGATCCAATCCGACGGCTGAAGATGGAGGCGGTTTTGGTTATAGAAAATGGGTTTGAGTAAGGGTTTTGGGCCTTGGGTATGCCAAGCCCATATCTTCTTTAAGAACAATTCTTCCTTCTTGAGCCCATTCCTAGCTTTTTGGACGTGCGCTCCATTCTTTGCGGCTTCCTTGCGTAATTTCTTCCGGCTTTTCACTACTCTTCAACTCTTTTCCGCTCCGCAAGTTATCCAGACTTTATTTATTACCTAAAAATGCAAAATTAAGTAAGAAAAATATTTATTCTTGAAAACAATGAAAATACAGAATATGGGATAAAATGTAGAATTAATGCACAAAAGATGAGTTAAATGCCAACAAAAAGGGATAGATATATACAATATTTGGCACTCATCAAATACCCCCAAACCTGAATTTTACTTGTCCTCAAGTAAAACAAAACTAAGGAAATCCTAACTATACCACTGTCGCTGGTCTCTCGAATGCATTTAGCGTATGCACTAAGCCTTTTAAACCACTAAGTGTCCCTAGTGGACGAGTTGAAGTCTCGTGAAGGTTTGCTTAGAACGTACCTACAAAGTTCTAGGTCAAAATATAAGCTCAGATTCCATCAAATGTGACATGTGCAAAACAGTTTAAGCTCACAGCAAAATGGAGATGTCAATCTAGCTATCGAAGGCACAATCCTAGCACTGATAACAAAAAAAAGACATGTGATAAGAGTGTAAAGTGTATCTACACATGTGTAAAGAAAGATTTGAAGTTATGACTACTAATCACCAAGAGATAGTTTCTCAGGCTAAGAACTGAAGTCGAAATCTAGCTAGCTGTCCGGACTTTACGAGAATTGTGAATGAGTTGGAGGTATTTCACAATTACTCGCGTTGTACATCAATGGCATACACCCTCCTTGCTTATTACAATAAAACAACAAAATGACTATTTACATGACTCTTATTTACATTGACTATTCTCTTTTATTTTTGGAACAAGAGATGATGGAATTGATAAATACTTGATTTTTTTTTTTTTTTTTTTTTTTTTTTTTTTTTTTTTTTTTTTTTTTTTTTTTTTTTTTTTTTTTTTTTTTTTTTTTTTTTTTTTTTTTTTTTTTTTTTTTTTTTTTTTTTTTTTTTTTTTTTTTTTTGGAAGAAGGAAACACTTTTGATATAATTACAAAAGGAAACAAAAGATTACATGACACTTTGCAAGAGGTAGCCCTTTTTGATGCACCCAGTTAAATTCGATGGTTGTCTTTCTTAATGTAACCTCCACCTTCTATCCCAACCAACCAAAGAACAAGCTAGTCAAGTTTCGTTCAGTATTCTAAAGTGATTGGCAATCGTAACTTCCTATCAAACACCTTGAAGATCGAGGCCATACATGTATTGGTAGATCGTGCGCGTGCAAATTTCTTATCACTATGTGAATTGTGCTAGAATCAGGGTGCCTAAATATCTAGACTAAGACTCCTAATAAAAATACATATTTGCACAAGAGTCAACATTTCAAGGTAAATGAGCTCCATTTTTTATGATTTTTAATTTTTTTGAATTTTGATTTTTTAATTTTTTTTGGAATTTTTCACTTTTTTCAAAAAGAAGAAGGAGTTCGTTTTTAATTATAGCATATTATCGTGGTATCTACTCTATACCCCCAAACCTAAACTAAACATTGTCCTCAATGTTTCAAAATATGGAAAGAATTAAAATGCAACATATGGAAAGGGACATGCTGAGTAGAGTAAAAGGAGAGAGAATACCCGATTTCGGCGAAAGCAGAATTAAAACTCCGTTATTCAAGGCAAAAATCCAACATATTTCAACCGAGATCATATTGGATTAGCAAAATATATACAAAAGGAACAAAAGGGTTTTTAAAATTTTATCTACTGGATTATATACAAAAAATTCACCATACACTAACAATCTAAAGAGTTGAGGATCAACCCAAAAGACGAAGTGTAGACATTTCAACAGCTTCACACAATAATAACAGGAAAGAAACGCAAGTGAAACTGTGAAACAAAATGAGCTACCCCCAAACCTGGATTTTACAGAAGATATAATTTTGAAAACAAAATCGCGCAGTTTCGGGGGTTCATCATGCAAAAGGTCTAGCTCGAAATGAACTGTGCTAGGGACGGGCAAACATGCTAATTCCAACTGTGGTTCCTCAGATGTATTATACTTAGAAGCAAAATAGTCCAAGAGGACTTGGGAAGCACACAGTTCCAAACCTAGGTTGGGGACTCTCAGAAAAGTCGGTTTGACAATATCGGTACAAACCAAATCTAGGTTGGATGGAAGGCCTTCAGATTGTGACTCATGTAGGAAGATAGGCACATCATTATTAATCACAGTAAAAAATGATCATGGGAAAGAAGCAAACATCAGTGGCAAAAGGATGCAAATTTACAATGGCAAAAGCAAACAGTACAAAGTATTATGAGAAGGTGACAGAACAATGAAACTAAACAAAGAACAATGGAACCAAGGCCTAAGCCAAGGGCAGGGGTGTGAAGAAGTAACAAAACAGTTAAGTTGCAAGTGACTGTGAAAACAGAATGTGGGTTAAGCTAAGGCTTTGAATCCACCCTTGTGTCCTAGCCAAACAATGTGATCCTAGGTTGAGTTGAAAATCCTATGCATACATCTAGAATGGGAGGAAAACTAATTTGCTCACTAGTTTTCCCCTAGCATTGACTGTCTTTTGACAGAACAATCAATCACAGGCACTATGAGCATCAATCTCTTCCCATTGCTCAATCAAAACAGACATCAGGATAACTATCCTAGCAATTCACCATTTGACAATGCACTAGGCTTCATCTGAGCCTCAGCCTAATGCAGTTTAACTCATGCTAAACATGTAACTAGCAATAACATTCATTGAGTATGATAATTCAAGCAACATTCAACATTCGAGATAATTGAAAACAACATGCACACATTCACTGTTAACTGCATAAGAAGAACTGAAATTGGAATTGCATCAAAATAAATTTGTTTCAATTCTCTACTGGCTAGTCCAGAGATGCCCCAATTTCACACCCAACACCTTCTATTTATACAAGCAAGCAAAAACCCAAAAATCCCCAAATTATCAGAAAATTAGGGTTTCACCAAAAAGTGAAATTGACTCACCTAACTCTCTGATTTCATCTCAATAGTCTCGACCCATGCTTCCTTCTCTTCTTCTCCTGCTTTTCCCATGTCTTCCATGCTGCTACGCTCCAGCTCGAGCTTCCTCTGCCTATCAACCTAGTTCATCGATTTCAAAACCCTAACAGAGAGAGGGAGTGTGAAATCAGTGAAATAGGTAGCATAGGATGATGGGGGAAGGATGGGTTTTGGTTGTATTTGATGTAGGGTGGTTGTAGTGGCTGGTAGGGATGATGGCGGACATGGTGGTGGTACGGGTTCTGCAGACGGGGGAAGGAAGAAGAGATGGAGAAGACAGAAGATGTCGATAGAGTTAGGGTTAGGGGGCGTTTGGCTAGGGGTATAGGGTGTTCGATACTTGGGTGTTAGGCGGGTTCAGCGAGGTTTGATGATCTGCGACAAGGAGCGATGGATGGGAAGATGGTAGGTGGATCCAACGGCGATACGGAGGTAAGCGTGGAGCGACCGTCGGATGAAGGGATGTAGCAAAACGGACGACCCAAGATGGAGATGGGCGTTGCGATGTAAAGCGGGAGCTTCGGAGTTTGATGTGCGATGATGGAGCGACCGTAGGATGCTGAAATGCTTCGATCTGACGGCTGAAATCCGAGACGGGCTTGGATAGTGGAAATGGGTTTGAGAAAGGGTTTTGGGCCTTGGGTATGCCAATCCCATATCTTCTTTAAGGACAATTCTTCTTCTTCAAGCCCATTCCTAGCCTCTTGGTCTTATGCACAACGTTCTTCGCGGCTTCCTTGCGTAACTCCTCCCGGCTTTTCACTACTTTTCTGCTCTATTCCGCTCCGCAATTCATCCATACTTTATTTATTACCTAAAAATATAAAATTAAGTAAGAAAAATATTTATTCTTGAAAACAATGAAAATACAGAATATGGGATAAAATGTAGAATTACTGCACAAAAGATGAGTTAAATGCCAACAAAAAAAAGGATAAATATATACAATATTTGGCACTCATCAAATACCCCCAAACCTGAATTTTACTTGTCCTCAAGTAAAACAAAACTAAGGAAATCCTAACTATACCACTGTCGCTGGTCTCTCGAATGCATTTAGCGTATGCACTAAGCCTTTTAAACCACTAAGTGTCCCTAGTGGACGAGTTGAAGTCTCGTGAAGGTTTGCTTAGAACGTACCTACAAAGTTCTAGGTCAAAATATAAGCTCAGATTCCATCAAATGTGACATGTGCAAAACAGTTTAAGCTCACAGCAAAATGGAGATGTCAATCTAGCTATCGAAGGCACAATCCTAGCACTGATAACAAAAAAAGACATGTGATAAGAGTGTAAAGTGTATCTACACATGTGTAAAGAAAGATCTGAAGTTATGACTACTAATCACCAAGAGATAGTTTCTCAGGCTAAGAACCAAGGTCGAAATCTAGCTAGCTGTCCGGACTTTACGAGAATTGTGAATGAGTTGGAGGTATTTCACAATTACTCGCGTTGTACATCAATGGCATACACCCTCCTTGCTTATTACAATAAAACACAAAAGATGACTCTTTACATGACTCTTATTTACATTGACTACTCTCTTTTTATTTTTGGAACAAGAGATGATGGAATTGATAAGTACTTGATTTTTTTGTATTTTTCTGATATTTTTTTTTTCTTTTTTTTCTTTGCACAAGAACTTGAAATTGATTTTTTACATAAGGTAGCTCTTTTGATACATAACAAAAAGAAACAAAAAATTACATGACACTTTGCAAGAGGTAGCCCTTTTTGATGCACCCAGTTAAATTCGATGGTTGTCTTTCTTAATGTAACCTCCACCTTCTATCCCAACCAACCAAAGAACAAGCTAGTCAAGTTTCGTTCAGTATTCTAAAGTGATTGGCAATCGTAACTTCCTATCAAACACCTTGAAGATCGAGGCCATACATGTATTGGTAGATCGTGCGCGTGCAAATTTCTTATCACAATGTGAATTGTGCTAGAATCAGGGTGCCTAAATATCTAGACTAAGACTCCTAATAAAAATACATATTTGCACAAGAGTCAACATTTCAAGGTAAATGAGCTCCATTTTTATGATTTTTTAATTTTTTAATTTTTTTTTTTTTTGGAATTTTTAAATTTTTTCAAAAAGAAGAAGAAGTTCGTTTTCAATTATGGAAAATTATCAAAGTATCTACTCTATACCCCCAAACCTAAACTAAACATTGTCCTCAATGTTTCAAAATATGGAAAGAATTAAAATGCAACATATGGAAAGGGACATGCTGAGTAGAGTAAAAGGAGAGAGAATACCCGATTTCGGCGAAAGCAGAATTAAAACTCCGTTATTCAAGGCAAAAAAATCCAACATATTTCAGCCGAGATCATATTGGATTAGCAAAATATATACAAAAGGAACAAAAGGGTTTTTAAAAAATTTTATCTACTGGATTATATACAAAAAATTCACCATACACCAACAATCTAAAGAGTTGAGGATCAACCCAAAAGATAAAGTGTAGCGGTTTCAACAACTTCACACATGAAAGAAAAGCACGTGAAGCTGTGAAACCAAATGAGCTACCCCCAAACCTGGATTTTACAGAAGATATAATTTTGAAAACAAAATCGCGCAGTTTCGGGGGTTCATCATGCACAAGGTCTAACTCAAAATGAACTGTGCTAGGGACGGGCAAACATGCAATTTCCAACTGTGGTTCCTCAAATGTATTATATTTAGAAGCAAAATAGTCCAAAAGGACTTGGGAAGCACACAGTTCCAAACCTAGATTAGGGACTCTCAGAAAAGTCGGTTTGACAATATGGGTACAAACCAAATCTAGGTTGGGTGGAAGGCCAACAGATTGTGACTCATGTAGGAGAATAGGTGCGTCATTATTAATCAAATCAAAATCTCCTAAATCATCTACACATGTCACATCATGCTCACAATCATCAATCAGTTTAGCAAGTTCACACTCAGAATCATCAACATCATCAACAAATTTATTCTCATGCATCGGCAAATCAGGAGAAATATCACAATGTGACCTAGGTAGAGAATCAGACACATCAAATATATTTTCATGCATATTAGTGTCTACAGAAGATTCAACTATTCCTATGTCATGCTCATCTTCACAGAATAATTGTACGAATCCCATGTCAATATCAAAATCATATGAATTACAATGAGTATTAGAAAAAACAACATTCATGAAGGTCGAGGGCGAGAAGCCATATGTTATTGAACCAACAGGTTCCACATTATTTTCATGTTCTTCTAACATATCATCATAATCATCATAATCATCATCATGGTAGCATGCATATTGGTCCTCATTAACAGTGGTGGTGTCATTAGTCGATTCATGTTCCTCTAAATTAGGTTCATATTCAACATTATTTACATGAATGGGACTAGACACTTCATTAGGGACAACATACATTTCCTCATGAATTTCCTCCTTTTGTAGGTGAAGCAAAATCTGATCTAAAGATGCATGAATTCGTGATGTAGATCTATCATAGTCTTGCTCACTGAGTCTGAAAGCTTCTGTGGTGGAGTCTAAATTCATGGGAGTACAAAATTCTTCATGTTCAAATTGTGGTAATTGGTACATGTGTGCATGGTCATTAGGGTTTACAAAATATTGATCGCAACCCTCAAAGGATTGATTATGGGCCCAATGACTACCATTCTCACAATTTATGGGCATTTCATACATTGGATTTTCTCTAGATTGCCTAAAATTATGCAAAATATGACAATTCTCAACAGGGTGGTCTAAACTACCACATGCGGGACATGCATAGATTTCAGGTTGCCTAAGAAAATTAGATGTGACAGATTCCTCATGTGATTGCATTTCTAAAGCTGTGATTCGAGCTTCTATTTGATCCATAAGTGATGATTGTGTGAGTGAGGCACTAGCAAAATGTTCATTTTCACGTTGCGACGAATGGTGCATGTATGAATAGTCATTAGGGTTCATGTATTGCGGCTCGGGACTTTGAAAATGTCCATAATAATTCCTATGACTATTGACATCGTGGTCCGTGGAAGGTTCATAACGTGGCACATGCCCATAAGCAAGTTCTCTAAGAGTTTTATTTCCATCCCCAGGAGCAGACCAAAATCCAGACATGATTGGCTCAAAAGCTAAGTAAAGAATGTACAAAGCTCAGAATTTGGTTTTTTTAAAGGGTTTGGATTTTTGGGAAAAATTTGGTTTGGTGGGAGACATTTGAAAATTTGGTTTTGAAATGGGAGTAAAATAAAACTTTTGGTTTAAGATGGGATAAAGAAGAAAAAATTTGGTTTAAAATGGGAGCAAGTAAAATTTGGTTTTTTGAATAGGAGAAAAAGAAATTTTTTTTTTTAAAAGAAAATAAAATTTGGTTTTTGAATGGGAGCAAGCCCACTGTTTGTTTTGTGTTTGCTTTGGCTCCGCTTGGTTGAAAACTTTTGGTGGAATTGAGACCAAAATCTCGGCCTAGAATTTGGGTACTCGGCCCACTAACGAGTTCAACTAGCGTGATCGGTTACAAGCTCAGCTGGGTTTAAAAACCCAGAATACAAAATACAAGTCCAAATTAAACAAGCTCACAAAAATTAAATACACAAGCCCACAAATTAAACAAACAAGCCCACAAATAAATTATTACAAACCCAACAGAAAATAAGAGAAGCCCAAAAATTGACTTTAATATTACAAGCCCACAATTAAAAAAAATTGGAAGCCCACAATTCGGGTTCTCTTAAATGGGTTACCTTTTAAGCACAGCCCAGCTGCTCTGATATTGTTGCAAAAACCCAGTTGGACTTTGGTTCTTTTCCTTGGTGGCGTCCCAGCAGAGGAAAAACAGGTTCAGAACAGCAGGTCCAACAGCAAATGAAGTGAAGCAGATGCAGATGCAAATGCTATGCAGTGAAATGCAAAAATAGCTAATAAAACTACAAAAAAAACACAGCACCAATCCCCGGCAGCGGCGCCAAAAACTTGGCAGGCCTCGAAGATATTATATTTAAATGCAAAATGGTCCCCGGCAACGGCGCCAAAAACTTGGCAGGCCTCAAAGATATTATATTTAAGTGCAAAATGTTCCCCGGCAACGGCGCCAAAAACTTTGTGGGCCCGGGGATGTGTGTATAAAATTAAAGCGCAATGAAACGCGGGCCTACAGTAATACCGCAAGTGCACGGTCGTCGGTTGTAGCTCGTGCAAGTACGGGTCGATCCACAGAGATTGGGAGTGTTTTGTAGTGTTTAGCTATTTGGGCTCTAAATTGCTATTGTTGGGCTTTGAATACCCTTTGAGTAAATTGGGCCTAATGGGTTTGTTTTTAACAATGAAATGAACTGAGCTTGGGCTCAGTTGGTCTTGAAGTGCACTAGGCTTTGGGTCTTTGAATGATGAACTGAGAACTTGGGCTTTGGTCTCTGAATTAGGATTTTGATTAAGCCCACAGTTGACTGAATTGGGCTTTGAGCCTTAACCTAAACTGTGGCTGGGCCTTAATGAACTGGGCTTCAGTTTGTACAAACAATGGACAGTGGGCTTCAACTTTTGGTTCAAACCTGGGCTTGGTCTTGAACTGAGAACTGAGCTTGGGCTTTTGGATTGCTGTGAGCCAAGATCAGTTGCAGCAGCAGCAGGGTTGCAGGGCAGAAGGGTTGCAGCAGCTGCTGCACAAGCAGTGCACAGCAGCACAAGGCAAAGAAAGCAGCAGCAGCAGCAGCAGTACTGCACAGCAGCTGCACAAGCAGTGGAAGGGAGGCAGCAAGCAGAAGGGTAATGCAGGCTGCTCAGGGAAGCATAACAGGGAAAAACAAGGCAATATAGCAAAGGCAATGCAGTAAATGAAACAAGACAATGAAGACAATGAAGAAAACAAGCAGAGAACAATGCAAATGAACCAAGGCCTAAGCCAAGGGCAGGGGAGATGGTGAAGGTAACAGTGATGACAATGCAAGAGAGTTAAGCATACAAATGGAATGGAAAGAGAATTAGCTTGCTATGAGCACTAATTTCTCCCATTGCTCAATCAAAACAATGCATCCTAAGCATACAAATGGAATGGAAAGAGAATTAGCTTGCTATGAGCACTAATTTCTCCCATTGCACAATCAAATCAATGCTTCAAAGGTTTCTAGCCTAACATTCCATCACTTCACAAGTATCACATAACAGGTACATTAACATTACATGGAACTAAACATGATTAACAGGAACATGCACATCAACAGGAAATTAAAACAGGAAATTAAAACATGCACATTAACAGGAACATAACAAACATGAACATCAAAACAGGATATTAAGAGTAGAACATATACATGATTAAACAGGAGCAGTGCATGAAACAACACAAAATTGAAGAGAAAAAAAAACATTAACAGAACATGAAAGTCCTGGACGCCGGCTATTCCAGGCATCAAACCTCACAGTAACAGTTAACAATGGATAAAACAAGAGCAAAATATGAATATCACAAAGATTAGAGAGACTGGCTAATCCAGCTCTCCCAAAATCAGACCAAATGACACTGGCTATTCCAGCATACCTTTCTACACCACACCCATTCTCTATTTATAGTTACAAGCTTCAATTTCCCTAAATACCTAATTCCCCCAAAATTAGGGTTTGTTCTTCCCCAAATTACACAAAATAGAAATTAGGTTGTCTCAATTACCTAATCCATCGTGATAGTCGCAACCCATGATGCCAATTCTCTTTCTCTACCTCTCCATAACCTTGTTGTCCTCGATTGATGACATGCAATCACTCTCACCAATTCCACACGTCACTGAGGTCGTGTGATGTTGATAAAGGGATTGAAAATCATCATGGATAGTTGGTGGTGAAGGTGGGTTGCGTTTGTACGGTGATTTGGTGGCGACAGGGAGTGGTGGTGGTGATGGAGTTGGTGGTGAAGGTGATGGTGGTTCTGCAGAGGGAGGTGAGGGAGGAGAGGGAGGAGAGATCGATATGGGTTAGGGTAGGGAGCTGTTTGGCTAGGTCATAGGGTCGAGTATTAGTGTGTTAGGCGGGTGTATCAAGATGAGTATACCGCGAGCTGAAGCCGCTGGATATGGAGATGGTAGGTGGATCGGACGGCTAAGAAAGAAGCAGCTTGTAGAGACCGTAGGATGTAAAATACAACGAAGTCTACGGTGCGAGATTAGCTTAGGTGTTGTAGTGTTGAGCGGAATCATCGGGATTTGATGCACAGGCATAGGAGCGACCGTAGGATTCAACTGCAATCTAATCTGATGGCTTGGAATTTAGGCACTATGGTGTTTTGCAGGAGCTTCAGATTTTGATGCGCGATGAAGGAGCGACCATCGGATGATGAGATGGATCCAATCCGACGGCTGAAGATGGAGGAGGTTTTGGTTATAGAAAATGGGTTTGGGTAAGGGTTTTGGGCCTTGGGTATGCCAAGCCCATATCTTCTTTAAGAACAATTCTTCCTTCTTGAGCCCATTCCTAGCTTTTTGGACGTGCGCTCCATTCTTTGCGGCTTCCTTGCGTAATTTCTTCCGGCTTTTCACTACTCTTCAACTCTTTTCCGCTCCGCAAGTTATCCAGACTTTATTTATTACCTAAAAATGCAAAATTAAGTAAGAAAAATATTTATTCTTGAAAACAATGAAAATACAGAATATGGGATAAAATGTAGAATTAATGCACAAAAGATGAGTTAAATGCCAACAAAAAGGGATAGATATATACAATATTTGGCACTCATCACACACCTACGACCCACGTTCGCGAGTCGTTTCACTGTTTATAAACGACTGCTTCTGCTGGTCCGTTCTTCATGTTCTTCATCTTCACCACGAACATCAGCAGCAGCAGAGAGAATTCGTGATTCTTCCTCTGCAGCTTCCTCTCTTCTCCTCCCAACTCTCAACCTCCCTGGTAGTCGACCCAAGGAGCCTTTATATACTCACATGCACGCTGAAATCCCTCACAATAACTCCAAATAATTCTTCTTTACTCGGGCAAGGAAGAGAGAATATTTTGAGATATTTTCTTTCTCCACGCGTTTCCAGTTCTGATTCTTCCCTTTTTTAGACTTTATACGCATCAAACAATAGTTATAACTCTCCCAGATCATCTCAGCCATACGCAAACACAAGAAATCCCGTGAATAATTCTTCTCTGCACGTTCTCCCCTGTTTCCAGTTCGTGGCTTCCCTAGCCAATTCTAGCCAAATTTAATCGACCACAACACTCGCAATAGATTTCTAAATGTCCCAGGAACAATACCACAAATTTTCAGCGATTTAATCTCCCTATAACACCTTCATTTTGTTGATTGAAAATCTTCCAGAGAGTAAAAATATTTTCCCGCCAAAAAGTTTATTTGAATTTGAGAAGAAGGAAGGGTGTCCCCTATCCTGAACTGGGGTGCGAATAGCAGGTGTCCAACTGAGGTGCCCCTTAACCAATAGTGAGAGTCCGAATAAGAATTGTCCTTCAAGGTTGCCCCGGGCAACTTTTCGAGCTGATTTTTCCAAAATTGTTTATTTCCCAAAAATACCTAAAAACACACAAAACACCATAATAAGGACAAAAACAAGTACTAATAATATGGACATTGAGGAAAAATTAGACACAAAAATGTGTCTATCAAATACCCCCAAACTTATTATTTGCTAGTTCTCGAGCAAAACTAAAAAATAAAACCGAGTTAATCTCGGGTGGGTTTAACAGAGGTGTACCCACAAAAACCATGACTTCTAATTGGTCACAAGTATCCAAAGAGCTATGAGGACATACATATTCTCAACCTATCTCCAAGTAACTAGAATGCCAGAGAAATTAAAGGTGTCAGCTCTAAAGCTGACTGAAGAAAAGGGGAGACACATCCGCACGACTGCTAGATAAAGAGATATCCGCTACACAGTTAGATAAACATTATAAGATGCGTCCGCTGCTTTACAGCTGGATAAGATTAGGAGAGAGATAAAGATGAGAGGGACATCTGCTACACAGCTGGACTAATTACGTGTGATGAGTTAAACCAGTGCTAGAAAGATCTTGTGCCAGATTGAAAGCAGACTAACAAAGCAACCAAAATGCATCTTTCTTCGACTCACTCACAGTGCTCAGTAGAAATAACGTCTTCTTCGGTCTTCAACTGTTGATGATAAACTCTCGAACCTCATAGAACCTTGACAATTAACTCTTCTCTTCGATTTCTTGCTTGACTTATATTTCTTCTTCCCTATGGCCTTATTGAACAAAAAGAACGTAATGATGTTTCTGTTTTTTTTTTTTCATTTTTCATTTTTTTTTTGATAAAAACAAAAATTTACATGGCCATGAGAGAAGGACTTTAGAACTTGGATCTTTATAACTTGTGATGTCTTGGTATCATGAACTTCAACAACTTATATCATTTGCTTTTGTAACTTCTTGTAACTAAGTCTTCAACTTTGATTTTTGAATTATTCTTTTCTATTGTTGCTTCTAAACCTTAAACGTCTTCAACTTTTTCATAAATTTTGATGTCACTCCGCTTGTTGATGATGATAAGTTTCTACTGAGAGAGAGTCGTAATCCAGTAACTAAGACTACATTGTGAGGTTGCTCTGTCTTTCTGGCATTTCCTTCTAACCTACTTGCCTTTCCATCATGGATGGTTAGGTCCATCACGGTTACCCTCTAAAAGGAACAAGTTCTCTCCTGAATTTCAAGGATCTCAATGTCTTTTTATCTAATGTCCCAATAGGTTCTTATTTCTAGCATTCCAATTTCTATCTTTTCGGTGAGAAACAGTATGTAAACTTAGCTAACCGGTACTATGTGATGCTAGAAGTTTCAAAGATGCGATTAAAATGTTTCTCCCATACCCCCAAACTTAAATCTAACATTGTCCTCAATGTTCTAAAGATAAAATTAAAAGCATGAACAAGGAGAAACTGTTACCACTTGAAGCAAAAGAGATAAGGAAAGATATTACCGTGTCGCAAGAATATTGGTTTACCTCCCAAGAAGTGCTAAGTTTAAAGTCTTCAGCCAGACGTAGGAAAGGTTTAGTCAACTCGAACCGTATAACAGTAGCCGGAATAATTGTGGGTCTTTAAAACCAAAAAGAGCTGACAAAAGGAAACTGCAGTGAACCAACGAAATGAACAACACTAGCATGCCCTTACCTAGTTTCCTGATAACTATCGCTAATTGTGGTTCAGGTTCAGTTTCTATGAAAGGGTCTAAATAGAATATTTTCATTGGCTGCGTTTCTTCATAGGTTGGATCCAAATTATTAGGTCCTAGAGTCTGAAAAAACTCAAATAAGAACTTAGAATCACAAAATAATAAATAACCTAAATAACCGAGGATCCTCTAAGTCAATCAGGTTTGACTTACATAATTGACCACAATGATAGTAGTGGTCATTCTTAAGCAAATGTGTCGATTCTAATTTCCTAAGGCATTTAGGTCTAGTCTCACAACTTAATATTCGACACATTTGGAATATAAACGTTCCCACAGTTGGAAGAAAACTATTTGGTGGGAAAACAAAGTCAAACTGGGGATCATAGCCTGGGAAAACCACATCAACCAGAGGATGGGTTTCTAACGACTGAACTCCTTCATGGACATCATTAGGCTCGGGAAAACGAGTATGAAGGTAATCTTGTAAAATGGTCGAGGCACAGATATCAACTCCTAAGTGTAGGGACTTTCTGAGAGTTAAAGGTAAGGCACTAGGGAAGTGATAATCACCCCCAAACTTAGAGTTTTCAGTGTCTCTAGATAGACCTCTAATTATTTCTTGAATTTCCGTATCTTCAGAGTCCGTCAAATATTCAAGAGATTCTTCTAAGTTATTATCAGGTAGTGCATCTTTACTCATCTCTACAGTTCTATCTTCTTCTTCCAAGACTATTGTTTCTAAGTCGTTAGACTCTAAAATAGTATTTTCGAAATGAACCCGTTCCTCTAAACCACTATCGGCTTCGTAATCAAAAGGAAAATATACATCGTCTAAAACGGTGGTATCCCTAATCAAATCCTCGTCCTTTTGAATAGGTTAATAATCATAAAAATTATTTGGATTTGAACTAGAAATAATATAATCACTATACAGCTCAATTGGATTACTAGACTCCTGATCACTATGCCTACATATTTCAGATTCTTCATTACTGCTATCCTCATCATCATAGTACGAAGATGATTGAACCTTATCTAAATAAGTAGTGTCTTTTATTCTAACCTCGTCCTCTAAATTAGGCAAATATTCACTATTTACATCAAGGGTAAAATTGGAAACACTATTTTGGAAATTTAGATATTTTAGAGAAGTTCTATTCTGGGTCTCTAACAAAATATTTTGGGCCGACTCACATGAATTCCTTATGGTATCGTGTATAGAAGGTTCACTCATGGGTGCATTTTGTTTATTCATTTCTAACACAAACCTATTTGTATTCTCAGTTAATTGTTTGAGAGACTCTTCTAGAGGAAGAACAGGCTCAGAAGGATCATAATAGGGACTAGTTTTCAATAGTTTGATTGTATCCTCTAGAGACGAAGAACTAGTACTATAATCTTCTTGCTCGTAAGACTGATGCATGTGTGGATAGTAATTGAGCTCACCAGGGTATGACCCATATCCTTCCAAAGGATGGCGTTCCCAACCACTATTCCCAACATGGTCATAAAAAGGATGATGTCCATATTCAAATTCAGGTCGATACTCATTGTATTGGCTTCTATCATACCAGTTCGACATTCTTAATTGCAAGGGAATTCTACACAACCACAAACAAGGACGACTCGACTCCACCAAAACAAACCTAAAGATTTCTAGCAAACAAAAAGCATGATGGCTCCACTTAGATTGTTTCTAGACCAGCTTCTATCTTTCTAAAGGGAATTCGTTGCAATTTGAGCAAACCCCTCTGGAATCAATCCGAGTCAAAGTAAGTTGAATTGAGGCGAGGGAAGCTCAGTGGAGCTTTGATACCCAAGGCCTCACCGTTATCACAAGGCGGCGCAGTCACGCATTCAACTCACAGAAACCATCATGAACTTTGGAGTGTTCTTAAATAGCAACCAATATTTTTCGAATGAGTTTCCTATTAAGCTCGTTACCCTATCGGTCTCGTTCTATTCCAAATTTTAAGCTTGGGTTCGCGTTAGGTTTCGTTTTCCAAAGGCGGGCAAGAAGGGAGCGGTGATGAAATCCAAACCCTTATCTTGTATTGGCCAGGCCTTGCCCTTTACTAGGAATTTAAAAACAGTCCAAATTCGTCCTCAATCAATGAATCACCTTAAGGAATACAGTAACTCGCTTACAGGAGATTCGCGAGTGTTTCGATGGACTTACCTCCCGTACCAGACGGGGGATGAACCGTTGAAGTCGACTCGGGCCACGACTCCTATGTCATGTACGAACTCGAGGGGCCGAGACGATATAGTAATCGTCGTCCTTCCCTGCACACAGTTTATATAATTTTTTTTTTTTAATAATACCGTAGGGTTAAAAAAAATAAAGTCCAATTGTTTAAAGTACAAAGTCCAAAATAAATAAATAAAATTAAAATTATAGTTTTCCTCACACACTCTAAAAAAATTAAAAATTAAAAATTAAAAATTAAATCCTAAAATTGTCCTTTTTTCTTCTCTTTTCGCTTTTCGCTTTAAGCTTTTTCCTCTCCAAGTCCTTAGTGCTCCACTTCGAACCTGTAAATCAAAGAAAAAAAAGACAAAGTAAAAAGGAACAAATAATAAAAAAAAATAAACCTAAAAAAATAAAAATAAATCTATATACAAGTCCTCGTCGGCGGCGCCATTTTGTTGTAGTGTTGAAAGTGGTAGTAAAAGTTCGTTGCTCGGACTTGTAAAGATTTAAAAATAAAAATATATACAAAAAATATTAACAATATGGGAAAGAGTACTGGGACTAAAGATTCGGCCATTTTTCATTTTCAAGTGGTTCAGAATTTAATTCTAGGCGATTATAGTTCAAAACAAAACAAATATTAACTCTAGTTTATTGCCAAGATAGATTTTATAAAATATTACTTTTATTTCTTAAGCATGGCATTTATTCCGCTGAACCGCTGGCTTATAGTTTGGTTGGGTATCTCTTTCTGCTGGAAGCCTTCCCCATGGTCCTACACTCATAGACGCTGATAGGGGAGTCCTGAGAGATTGTATATAGTTACTTTCCACAATAGGATGTTTGAAAAAAGTTCGTTTGATTGATAAGATGAGGTCTGGTATTCCTCGTCCAGAGATAAAAACATGCCAAGCGGGTACGCTGTTTTCTTCTTTTGGTGTTCCTCACGCAGATGCAGAACTATGTTGTCTTATGGATGGTATGGGTTGAGATACTTCGCATTTCATGGGTGTCTGAGGACTTTTCCTTTTAGGTTACGCAGGTAGTAAGATATATTTCCTGCGATGTCATGTATTACGAACGGTCCTCCCTATGTTGGTGCCAGTTTTCCCCATTTTTTCTCTCGCTGGTATCGGGGTATGGTTCTCAGCACATACTTCCCTTATAAAAAATTTCTAAGTTTAACCTTCTTATTGTATTCCCTTGCTAATCTTCGTTGGTAATTTTCCATCCTCTGTAGCGTTGTTTCCCTTTTTTCTTCTAGGTCATCGAGCCTTTCCAACATCATATCCGTCGTGAGGTTCTTCTCCCATGCCTCGGTTTTGGTGGTTGGCATGATGATCTCTGTTGGGATGACTTCCTCATCTCCATAACTGAGGAGAAACGGCGATTCACTGGCAGCAGATCGGCGGGTCGTTCGGTATGCCCAGAGTATGTTGTGCATCTGTTCACACCATCGTCCCTTGTTCTCGTCCAATTGATTTTTGAGAATAAGCGCGAGGGTTTTGTTGGTGGCTTCGGCTTGGCCATTGCTCTGGGGATAGATGGGATTCGATTTATTTTTCCTGATCTTGAAGGTATCGAAGAGCATATCTATGTTCTTCCCCTGCAGTTGCTTACCATTGTCAGATACAATCTCCGCGGGAATGCCAAACCTTCAAATGATGTTCTGAAATATGAATGTAAACACACCGCGTCTCGGATTTTGGCTAGATCTTTGGCCTCCACCCATTTGCTGAAGTAATCCATGGCTACGATCAAGAATCGTATTTTTCCTGATCCTTCGACCAGGGGTCCGATGATATCTATCCCCCATTTGGAGAAGGGCCACGGGCTATCTACTGAATTCAGCTTCGTTACGGGTGCATGAATCCTCTTGGCAAACCGCTGTCACTCCTCGCATCTTCTTGACATTCTGGCGGCGTCTTGAATCATCTGGGGTTAGTAATATCCTTGCATCTTGAATCATCGACATAATATCCTTGATTATGTCGATGTCTTATATATGAAGTTCAAAAGATAGACGTTATACTTTGTATTGTAATTCCTTAATACTATGTATAACTAGAGTATAATTATTCACAGCTTCGCAGTTATGTTTTCAATATGCACGACTTGAAAGATACATTAGGAATGAAATAGTTCAAGTCAAATATTACTAACCTCAAGAGGAAGGATGATGTCGTTGATGTAGCTCTTTACTTATTCACATTTTTCAAGTCTTCACGTAATACTTGTAAGTCTCATATCCTAGTAACTTTCTATCTAACCTATACTAAGTTGACTCTAGCATATAATCAAACGACTCTTTAAATGAGTTTTGGTTCACTAAAATATGATAACCAAACTTGACATACCAACACTTGGTGGGTTCAACCGAGTTATGCTCTAACAATCTCCCTCTTTGTCAATTTTGGTGACAAAACTCTTACATCATATGGATAAACAAATTACAAGAATTCATTACACATACGCTTGATTCCAAGATTCAACAACACAATAACTTGTATACATTCAATCATTAAATGTCGATGTTGACATTATAATAACAAAGCTAATATTCCTCCTAAAGGTAAGATAGGTAGATTTTCAATCCGCACGTATTTGTTATTTTCCTCTTGTAGTCCATATAACTACAAATCATCATATGATATGTTACTGCCCCTAAGTATATGCTTTACTCTTTCATTAGATATAACGTTAAAGCACCATTGTCCTTTCCCTTAGTTATACCAAATCAATATCAAATCACTTGTTTACTCCATATATTTCTCCCCATTTTTGTCACAAAATGACAAAAGTACGAGCAAATGAAGAACAAACCGAAAGGATTTTACAAATCTTACAAAAATACTTGCAACCTATAAGAGTTAAGCACGAGGGTTCCACACACCATTTTAGATAACCAATATCAAAACCGAAACTACAAAGTAATTTTGTTTTGATATGTTACCAAGGAAACAATTGCCCGAAACAATTTTCCTTAATAGTTTATCAAATCAAAAATTGACTAAAATCTTTGTTCTTTTGTTAAACCGATTGTACAAATACAATCTCTTTTTCAATAAGACCAAAATAAAGATCAGAATTAACTCTATTTTTCTCATCATGCTCTAATTATTCTTATCAATAACTTAGACCTTTCAATTTTAACACAAGACAAGTACTAGGTTAGTTAACTAGCATTTCTTGTTAAGGCATTCGATTATACTTCAATAATCGAAACCTCCACTTTGATAAGTCTAACTAAGATCATAATTAACTTAGTTTCTCTTATCCGGAATCGAATTGGACTAAACAATTCATCCCGAAGACCTTTTTGTTAAGCCATAAATAAATCAACTTGCATAATTATTTACCTCAACCGGAAACAATTGAAACAAGATAGACATTAAAGCACCGCAATTGCACCGAAATTTTGTAAGGCTAAACAATTGATACCAAACAATAAAGCAAGATAACAATAGTTTTTCTTAACCATAAACAATTGAATCACACACACATCCATACACACATAATGAAATAAACATCAATTTTACCGAAATTTTGTTAAACAAAAGAAATAAATATATGCAATAAAATCAGGCTTTTCTTAAACAGGAAAACGATTAACTAACAAAGTCGTTACCTCAAAGTCCGCATACTCTTCTCCCTTAAAGATATGACATTAAGCGCCAGTTCAAGATAGAACGCTCCCCCGTTGTGTTGTCATCCTCTCACAAGACAAAAGAACAACAAAAAAGAGCAACCTTTACTAGAGAAAGGTTGAAAACCGGTTTTAACTAATGCAATGCAAAAGTTGAAACCCTGAAACACATATGCTTTTATGCTAAACCAAAATGATTCAACATATTGTGACTTTTTCACATATTGTTTCAATCAGAACCTCTTATGATCCTTTGATAAAGCCTACCAACATGGGCTAGAACTCAATCCCACTAAATCAAAAAGTCACCCAAACCATAAGGGTTCACACATCATATGAGATCGAATATTAAGGTCATGAAAACCGAAATCAAAATTCCCATAAACATACATAGCAATAATATAAAGCATTCAAGCACAGGCTATGTAATAAAAAACTATCACAAGAAAAATTATAAATTAATAATTTTATTCATAAATAATAAGATAGGTTTTTTCAAAATAGACCTTACACAATTATTGAAAGAAATCAAAAACTGATGTTTGTTTTCCTGATTAATCCTTTAACTCAATGTTAGAGGAAGGAATATTATTACTTTCAGTCTTCACCTTGTGAAATTCTTCAAGTGGATAACCTTGTTGTTTGACCAGAATTTCTTGCAGTTGACAAATTTTTGTGAAGGATTCTGCAAGAACATGTAATTTTGTCTTTGATTGAACACATAAGTGTGTCAATGCTTCAATAAACTGATATTTATTCAGCATATTCTCTCTTTCCTTCTTGCTAAGACAATCACTCTTTTTGATTTTACTCTTTGATTTCTCAATATCTAGAGAAGATGCAGACTTACTCTTGAAGTGATCTTTCTGATCTAGCATCTTATCAAGAGAGGACATTAGATCCAGACTCATATTCAGACAAGGAATGACCAAAGAAGAAGAAGGATATTTTTATAATATTCATACTTCTGAAAATATAATTTTCATATAAATACGAATATCTCAATTATTTTCGATTACTAGATTTTATTCCCATAATCTACACATAAGTGCCCTGATCTTTCTTCTTCCTCACTAAATTTGGCACTCAAGGTGAGGAAGAAATGTTAATACCGATCAGGTGGTATTAGTATGAGATTTTCTTTCATTATGTAATTTTGAACAACCAGAGTGTTCTGAATCTAGTGAAGTATGACGGAGTTCTTTCTTGTTACCTCGAACTAACGAAGTATCTTGAGATTGACTTGGGTTGTCTTTGCAACATTTAGAAATTCTGTTTTTGAGACAGTTTTTGCATCTTGCCTTATTTTTCCCTTTAACATTAGATGATTTAATAACATCGGAAGACATGTCCATTTTTAAAATGGGTAAATCACTAATGGAGGAGGAAGAAATAAGATTGACAACTAATGCAATATTAGTTGTTTCCTCTTCTTCGGAGTCATAAGAATCAGAGATCTCATCTAGAGTTACAACTAGTGCCTTACTTCCAGTGTATTTCTTAAGACTGGGATAGTGTTTAGCTATATGACCAAACCCTTTACACTTGAAGCACTGCGGCTGATATTCATCATCTTCTTCCTGATCCTTTTTGACAAGAACTCGATCATGTGGACGAGAGGATCGATGATTTTCCTTTATGAATCTCTTATTTCTTTTTTTTTAAGAGATCTCGAAACTGTCTAGTAATCAATGATAATGATTGTTCAATTTCATCACCAAAATTTTATGCAACCTGTTCAATAGAATCATCCATCTGTGAGCTCTCGGATTTTTTTCATCTTTAAAAGCTATTCCTTTATTTTGAATAGATTCATGGTCAAAGATCTTTAACTTCCCAACGAGTTTGCTTCGTGAGAATGTTGAAATATCATTTGCTTCTATGATTGCATGCTTCTTAGAATCGTATCTAGATGGAAATGATCTGAGAATTTTGCATACTATATCTTTTTTAGAAATAATCTTTCCAAGCGAGAAATAAGCATTTACCGTCTCAGAGAGTTTAATATAAAACTCTTCAAAATTGTCGTTGTCATCCATTCGAAGGTTTTCCCAATCGGACGTAAGAGTTTGAAGTCTAGCTTCTTTATATGATCTATTTCATTCGAACACGATCTGAAGATTATCCCAAGATTATTTTGAAGTTTGACAAGTTGATACATGATGTTGTAGATCACGACTTACAACATGTATAATAGCATTCAAACCATCTGAATTCTGCTTAGTAAAAGCCTTTTCTTCGTTTAAAAAATCCACTAAGCATTTAAACTCAGTTTCCGAATTTTCTACTTTCGAACGAATATAATCATCGGCGACTAATAGCCATGTATTAAAGTCTCGTGATTGAAGAAAAGATCTCATAGAAAATTTCCAGCATAGATAGTTTGTTCCGTCAAATCTTGGCGGTACGTTAATTGAAGTCGATTCATGAAAACTCGAGTTCATTGTTTATAGGTTGGATCGCACCAAACACAGATTGTTAGATATTTTCGTGTTTGACTGCTCTGATACCAATTGAAAAGACGGGGGTACCCAAATATACCTTAATGTAAAACTTTTCCACCTATAAGTCATTTCTCCGAAAGTGATTGTTAATGGATTGAGTCGAGACAATACAACTAATCGGTTCACACTTCGTATGATCCTCTATGGATACGAGATCGAGACAATACGACAACAAGATAACTTGTGTGATTGACTATGGATATAAGATCGAGACAAAAAAACAACGAAGTATGTTTACTTGATAATTGGTTCGGAATTAACCAAACACAATAGGATTGCTATCAAGTAAATAGGAATTAACGTTTGTGTAATTTACTTTAGACTATAATAAGGACAATTATAATTGGGAAAATAAAAGTAAATGACACAACAAGATTTTGTTAACGAGGAAACCGCATATACAAAAAAAAAACGGTACCTAGTCCAAAATTGAATACTCTCAGAATTAAGCCGCTATACAAAATCAAACCAACTTCGTATAGTTGAGACCAAGCAACTAAACATATATTTTACCTAGTTCCCTCAGTATCCCTGCACCTCCAACTTGCAATAAGTCACGCACTTGGAACAATTCCTTTGGTTCGTATTCCAAACAGTAAAGGAACAACAAATCTGTTCGGTAACAACACTTTTCAAACAACGTGATATGAGTTTGATAAAAGTCTCTTCCGTTTATCCCAATAAACTACTTTGTCATGTTCTTAGATTTATCCAATAACAACTACCAAAGTAATTGTCAAGACTTTGCAAGCAATACTTAGAATCACAAAGAAACGTATTGATTCCGATCTACTCAACTAATCAATCAAGGTTTTCACAAATATAAACCGATTATAGTTGGATCCCCAGCCGATCAAGTTTTGTGCACACCAAAGATTATGAACCCAAATCAGAAATCTTCTTCGTCTTCAAATCTTCTTAGATCTTCAATAAACACCTTCACACAATCAACTTGAATCTCTTGCGATCAATCACACACATAATGGAGTCTGTTAACAATGGATTATCACAAGACATCTTTAGGTGTACAAACAGTTCTAAAGATCCATGTCGACACTTCGATCTAGTTTGAGCGAATCTTATATCAGAAGAGAAGATTCTCAAGCATAAACAAACTAGGTGCAATCAAAGTTCAACAATCGTTAGTCAATCAAATCAATCTAAACTAATAATAAACTGCAATTATCTAGTTTCTCACCAATGGTACTCGTACAACTTCCCAATCCCATAGAAGTCTCTAAAACGAGCGATCGTAAGAGATTTCTCCTAATTAGGGTATTTTACTCTCCGATTAGACGGATCCACAATTAATAACACAACTAGGTAGTTTTTCTGGCTCTGAGGATTAGTTTGCTAGAAATGCAAACTTCAATATTTATAGCCCAAGGAAGTTTGGACACCAAGGATTTCCAAAACCGAAAATATTCTCAAGATATGCAATATATTTCCAAATTCGGTTTTCATAATTCCTGGAAATGCTCTGTCCAAATATTGACCGAAATCTTAGTAGAAAATCTCTAATTAGTAAATGCACATTATCAATTTTTATTTCCTAAAGATATGCATTTTAATTGCTATTAAAAGCATATAAAACTAAAAACCTTAATTAAAAGATTCTCAATTTATTTCGATCCGGGATTCTCCTTTAGCTATTAAGGAATATCTTTGAACAATAAAAGATATGAGTTACTGCACATGTTCAAAGTATGTCGACATCTTTACTTTGTAAATCCTTTTTCATATTTACAATCTTGGAACCTATTTTCCACACTTCCAAACAACTTTATTGGTTCATATGACTTCCAAGAACTATGTGATTGATTATCCTATCAAATCACCATTAATGGGTTTCACGGTTCTACCTCAACACAAAGTTTCAGTTATACCTCCAAGTGGGTACTAGGATCGGTTACACTAGTTACATAAAATGGCTAACTAAGTACTAGGATCAGTTACCACTTCTTATGGTAAAACTTGTGATCGGTTGACCAAGTTATAGGATCGGTTACACCAACTTACTAAAACTTGTTAAACCTCTTACAAGGATCGATCACACTCTCTTGTGATCGATCACACCTCTTACTAGGATCGGTTACCCAATGACTAGTATTTAGTCACACCAATTTCAAGATATCGATCTTACCATCTCAAGTGATTACTTAAGATCGGTTTCACTAATAAAAGTCATACCAATACAAAAATCAGGCCTTGTGAATAGTTTTACCAAGATACATAAACAAGTTATGAGCGGTCATACTAAACACACATATTGGTAATCCAAAGATTTGCAATGAATAACAATACTAATAAGCCTAGCGATTTCCCTTTCGATTCACAAAACAAGTTTATGAATTTACTTCCTTTAAACGAATGTAAAACATTGTTTCCTAGGACGAAATCTTCACCCATACCCACACATAATCACAATAGCATTCATACAATTATGTCGATGTCTTATATACGAAGTTCAAAAGATGGACGTTAATTCCTTAATACTACGTTTAACTAGAGTATAATCATTCACATCTTTGCAGTTATCTTTTCAACATTCACGACTTGGAAGATACGTTAGGAATGAAACAGTTCAAGTAAAATATTACTAACCTCAAGAGGAAGGATGATGTCGTCGATGTAGCTCTTTACTTCTTCACATTATTCAAGTATTCACGTAATACTTGTAAGTTTCATATCCTAGTAACTTTCTAGCTAACCTATACGAAGTTGACTCTAGCATATAATCAAGTGACTGTTTAAATGAGTTTTGGTTCACTAAAATATGACAACCAAAATTGACATACCAACGCTTGGTGGGTTCAACCGAGCTATGCTCTAATAGTATTGGAAGACATGTGATAGGAATTCCAACTGAATGTGTTATATGAAACTCTGAAAAGTAAACAATACATCATCTCCTGATGTAATGTCCTTTTGATCAGGCGGTGTGGTTTGCATCCCCACTGGGGATAAGATTAAAAGAAAACTCTCAAGTTGATCTCTTACATCTGGTAAAAAGTTGGGTCACAAATGATGATAATGAGTACTCCTCTTCTCTAGGAATGGCAATTTGCTGGGCTATCTGTAAAGTGAGAATCTTTAAGGTGTTTGAGAGAAAATCAACAAACGTGCAAGGTACTCTCAAATTAGTTTTCCATTGGTTTAATATTTATTTTAATTCTCTCATGGACAGTGCAGATATCGAAATATCGAGAACCCCTCATGACTCGGAACTAATGGCAACTTGGTCTCCTCTACACATACATTGAGATAAAAGTTGATGCTGCATGGAAGGACGGATTATATGCTTGTGCTGCAGTAGCCATGGATAGTCATGGACATGATATAGGGGCTATAACAAGACTAGGAAGCTCTGACATGGTGATTTACGCTGAAGCAGATGGTTTCTTTCTTGCAACAGATCTTTCACTCAGTTTAAACCTAAACAATATCATCATTGAAGGTGACAACCAAGTGGTTGTGCATTGTCTGAACGGCACGGCAAGAACTTCACCCTGGAGATTATGGAAGCTAATAGATGATACAAAAAGGATAGCCAACCATCTTAACAGCTACAGTTTCAATTATACTCCCAAGCTAGATAATACTGCAGCTCATTCTTTAACAGGGTATACCTTACTTTACAAAGTCCGGGATGAGTGGACAATCTCTAATATCCCCATACATCATAGATTCTTTCTGAAATATAACTGATGGATAGTTTTTTTCCTTCCTTTTTGTATACCAAAAAAGAATAAACTCAAAAAAATAAAAAAAAATTATATCTGTCGATGAAAAGTGGTGTCGCCAGACAAGAATTTGTAAGATTAATGTGTTTCATTTCGAGTAGTTTTGACTGAACCCGAATTTATCATTTTCATATTACCGAACTTCCAAACACAACCCTGTTAAAAAAAAGAACTCTATTGTTGGGGCTTAAAGATTTAAGATCTTTTGACCATTTTTGGGGCTTAATTGCTTTGGGGAGTCAAAAACTAGATGGGGGGATATTCAAGTGACTTAAAACTCTGATTTACCCTCTCCTCTAAATAAAACATAATCTTAATTTTAACCCTCTCCCATTCATTTTCTCTATTCTCCTTCATCTTCCCAAAAAAATCTCAAAAACCAAAATCAAAAACTTTTTATTCTCCATTGATTCTCAAGATGGCAGCAAGACCAAGAGTGACAAGATCCGGTCAGTTGAACCCTGATTCTGAAACAGGGAAAGTTATTGATGTTCCTTTTAATGGAGATGTGGTGAACCAATCTCTCCAAACACCTGCAAATCCTCCTCCGGTGAACCAATCTGTTCAAACACCTGTGAATCATCCACAAATGGCTCCTACTAGGTAAGAAAACCCACCAGTTATTTTAGCATTACATTGGAAAAATAGGTTCGATCATCGTTTTAGGGTTTCAAAAAATGGTTTTCTGAAGCTTTTACGGCTGGGATATCATATGGTCCTGACCGTAATGTACACTTAACGGTTGGGACATCAAGAACTCCAGACGTTATTGTCTCACGCGGTTGGGAAAATTTTAGAACCCAACCGTGTAATACATTTACGGATGGGACTCTCTCAGTCGTAAGTTGTCCTGTGTTTGCAGAGTAAAATTTAGTGATGAGTGTTTCGGCTGGAAGTTTCCTGACCGTAAGTGAATTGTCCTAACTGTTATTCATATTTTCTAGCCGATACTGTGTTTATGGTTAGGTCGTCCGCATATTTCTAAGCCGAGACTTTGTTTACGGTTAGGTGGTCTTACTTTTCCCGGACGATAATGTTAATAACTGATGGGTTATCTTTTTTTTTCCAATATGTAATCCTATCTTCTGATATGTTTTTCATCATTTTAAGGAAGCCTGAAAAGGAAAAAGAACCCCAAGAACTACCAATGTGTGATATTGCTACGATGATGGTACGTAGGCTAAGTATATGATTCTTTTTTTGGTATACGTTTCTCAAATTATGTACCACTATTAATTGAATGATGTGAAAATAGGTCAAGAGAGATAAGTGGATTGCCAGGGGACTGAACCGTAACATTGAGGAGGTTTTATATTTGAATTGCGAGGAACAAAGAACACTGGTTCTCAGGCTTCTAGAGTTACATAATCCAACGAAAGATGATCTTTATACTAACGACGAGGATGATTGGATTAGTCTTTCCCAGACTCCCGACAGTTCTTCATTATCTTCTGAGGATGTTCCGTCGATTGTTGGTCGTAGTGGATGATTGTAGGTTATGTACTTGTTTAAGTCATACCAGCTTATGTTTATGCATACTTTTAACATGTTTTATGTTATGGATTTGCGTGATTACTTAACTTTAAATGAATGGATACTAGTGTTTTGATTCTTAATTTATCAGATTCTTGTTTAAGTATAATATGATACTAACATTCTAGGTCAATTTACGGCCAGGATTACCATCCGTAAGTTGGATTAACGGCTAGGATTACCAGCCGTTAAACTGACAGTACTAAGAATAACGGGCAGGAATCCTAGACGAAATTTGTTTTACGGATAGATGTCTCAGTCGTAACATAGTAAAATCTGAAACTGACATTTCAGGAGAATTTATGGCCAGGATTACCAGTCGTAAATTGGATTAACGGCTAGGATTACCAGCCGTAAAACTGATAATACTAAGAATAACGTGAAGGAATCCTAGCCGAAATTGGTTTTACGGATAGGTGTCTCAGCTGTAACAGAGTAAAATCTGAAACTGACATTTCAGGAGAATTTACGGCCAGGATTACCAGCCGTAAATCTGACAGTACCCATATATACGGGTAGGACTCCTATCCGTTACTGGATTTTCGGTTAGGTTTCTCAACCGTAAATGTGCGAATTGCTCACTTGGGTCATTACGGATGGGTCGTGTCAGCGTATTACCTGGACGTAAATACCTCTAAATAATCACATTTTCATAATATTATCATTGCAAACACATAATAAGAGTAAAACTAGATTCTTCATATATAATGAGTGATTCAAAATACATAGGTTCACACCACATTGTTATCATATTATCATTTAAGCACCACCCTACAAAAAAGATTGTTATCACTAACCTTCACACCACATTTACTCATAGTCATCCTCATCGGAACTCATTAGTACACACAATGGGCCATCCCTCGATAATTGTAATGCATCCCACAATTGAAATCTTTCCTCGAACCTATGACACCAAGTCATTGATATTTCGTCTTCACATCCGCCTACCTTCCTTAATGGGGGTAATGGGCATCCATCTTTCAATTGGAGGCCGACATAATGGTTCATGTTCACGAAACCCATGATGACTATCTTTAGAGATTCTTCTTCGGTAAAAACACGTCTTGTTGGTGCTTATGTAACACTATCTGCATAGGAGATGCAATGAATAACGCAATGGAATGCGCTGGTGAATAGATAGCCACATATTAGCATTCTCATCCAATATTCACTTTTCAAACACTTGTTTCCCATTAAACGTTGTTCAAATGCTTTGAACTCCTCATTTAGCACCGCCTCCGTGTCATCTCTTTCGAACCTCATCATTGGCTTGTAGAAATCGGGGAAACCACGTATTTCAAGCAAACACTTTTTCCTTACATAAGTAATTTGGTCGTCATCCCATCGGTGTTTTTCCTTTGACATTCTCTCTGCTACCTCGGCTTCTTGCTAATTGGTTAATACCAACCGCACCACCAACTTTTCTTTGGACGCTACTAGCTTCTTTTGTTGTTGAACCTTGTTGGGATGGAACAACCGGGTCTTTAATTTTGACTCCACTATTAACATTTTTTCTTTTTGAACCTTGTTGGGATGAAACAACCGGGTCTTTAATTTTGACTCCACTATCAACTTTTCTTTTTGATATTTCTTGGGATGCAACAACCACATTCTTCTTGTGGCGTTTTCCCTTCATTTCACTAGCTTCGCTTGGTCCGCCTTTTTCCATTTCCTTTCTTTTAAGTTTGTACAATTCTTTCAACTTCTCATAAGCAAAAGGATCTCTTCGCGTTGAAGGAGTCAATTGTGGACCTTCTTGAACCTTTCTTTTAGCTTCTGCCCTTTCTTGTTTCTTTGTTGTTTTGGTCGAAGGCCTACCCTTGCCCTTCCCCTTCTTAGGTTCTAAAATATCTACTCTAGTCTCTGGACGGTTGAATCTCCGCAATTCATACAACCAAAGTTGTCTTTGCGCCTGTAGTAAAGAAGCATACTTATCAAAAAGTTCCTTGTGTACCTCCGTGTCGCAAAACAATTCTCCAAGACCTTGATTTGGTGATGTATCTTTAAATGTTAGTTGTTTCCAAAATGGATTTATATCTTCAATCGGAATCATCCTTGTGGGAAAATTTGTTACTGCATGCCTACATGGGAGCCCCATATCCGACTTCATGGGACAATTACATCTCATTCCCGGTGGAAAATTGTGTTCCTCCAAAGCCTCCACTTCCGTTATAATTTTGGGATTGCCCATTGAGAAACATATAAACTTATTCCCCGGAGCCAAGGGCTATCCTGGTAGTCGGTAACGAGTCTAGATCGGCTCTTTTCAAAATCCCCTTTAATTATATCGAGATCACGCTTGAAATACTCAACCATAACTTCAAAAAAAACAACGAATCCACCATCACAACCATTTAACTTAGTCTTGAACCGATAGTGTACCGACTCCACCGTGATTGTGGCTTGATTGTCATAATGTTTATAATGGTTTACCCATGCACTAACAAACTTTTCTTTGTGGGGATCCAATAACTCGTTCTTCGAATATGTTATAACATCCGGGTAGGTTGACCATTTTTCTATTACAAAACGCTCCCTTTGGAAATATAATGGTTCCGTGAGCGACCATATTAGTTGTTCCCAATCATCTTGAAACTCCTCCCAAAGCACCTCGGCTATTGAGTCATTGACCTCAAACTTTTCTTTCTCTTCTTTTTGTATCTCCAACGGTATATTTTTAACCCTTTTCATCTCGGTCTTCTTTGCTGGCCATATAACCCTCTTGCAATTAGTTTGCACATTGTTCCAAATATGAAACGTGCAAAGATGATGACGCGCGTAGGGGAAAACACGTTGTATGGCCCACATCAATGCTTGCTCCTTATCCGTAATCAACACCGTAGGAGTATAACCTTCTTGATACAATAACTTCACCTTTTGCAACGCCCACAAATAACTTTCCTTCCACTCGTCTTTCAAGAAACAAAACGCAATGGTAAATGTCGACTTGGTAGATGTTTGCCCAACAAAGTTCATTATCGGCATGTTGTACTTGTTAGTTTAATACTTGAAATCCATAAAGAGAATTTGATGAAAGCATCTTGACAATTGTACACATTCCGGATTCGCGAAGAAAAGATATTCCACTTCGTTTTTTTCATTCCTATTGAAGGCGGTAGAGTACTTTTCCTCCTCAAACAAAAACAATAATTGTTGCATAAGCACTCTCTCCTCCCATGACTCTTTTCTAAATTTTTCTCTTTCGTTATAGATAGTTGCCAATGAGGATGAGTTTTGGGCGTTTAACACCTTCACGCCACTAAGAATATCAATAGGTCTTGTGTGTCTTTTACTCAACACGCGTACTAAATCCTTTTCTAAAGGGTTGAGCCTTGCCGAATAAGGATGGTTGATCAAACTCTCCAGAATAGGATGATTATGATAACCGGAGACGACCTTTTCCATATACCACATATTCTTGTCGCCGTTAAATTTAAATTTAAGCTTAAAAGGGCATTCGGTCTTCTTCGTATTATATACTCCCTTATTCCTCGTGGTTTTTGGTTCATACTCACAACCCTTTTTCCAGTGACTCTCATATTTTCCACTACACTCGCAAACCATTTGAAAGCTGGTGGGTGTAACTTGTTTATTCTGGACTATGATGCACATTTTTTTCAGCCCTTGTGATCGAGCCCAAATCTTTGCATCTTTCTTATCTTCCCACTCGTAGTTGTTTGCATAGTGAGCACTTGTGTCCTCGGAAACTTGCACAGGTTTGGGTTGATCTTCCATAACCTCCTCTACCTCCTCAATCACCACCTCTTGATCTTCCATAACCACCCCTTGGTCTTCCACCGGAACGTAAGGTACAATCTATAATAGAATGACATATGTCACATAATTATTCACAAAAGAAATTTAAACACACAGAAACGGCTGTGTAGACAAGTGATATTCCAGCCTTCAATCGTACACGGCTGGGTCGACAAGTTATATTCCAGCCGTCAAAACAAAACCGGCTGGGTCGAAAAATAATATTCTGAACCGTAAACATGTTACGTCCAGGAATTCCATGACGTAAATCTCACTGTAAATAGATGAGTCAGCTTACGGCCTAAAAAACGAGTCGTAAAATAAGTTACGGCTGGGTAACCCAACCGGCGCCGTCAGCATTAAATAGCATTTAATATTTTCGGACAGGAAACCTAACCGTCGCCGACAATATTTAATGCTTCCCATGCACGTAGAAAAAACCTGGCCGTAATTTTTTAGTTACGGCCTGGTTTATTCGTCGTTCCATCCGTAACCGAATGCTAACGGCGGGGAGTTCATTAATTGTCAGCCGTAAGCAAGGAAAACCGACAGGAGTTCATGGTTTCCCAGCCGTGAATGGACCTGTCGGCTGGAAACCTAGGGTTTTAGGAAGGAAAAAATCGAAATTTCTTGAAACTCTGAGCTTAAAAACTTAAATAAGAGTCAGAATAGAGGTATACCTGGTAATCTTGAGCAATTGTTTCTTCGATTTCTTCTTCTTCTTAGGTTGGTCCTTCGAAATCATAGTAAGGTTCATAAGGGTTATTTTGAGTTTGAGAAAAAATTTCATGATTTTGTGAAAACTCAGTAAAGAACTGATCGTTATTGATGGGTATTAATATGTTATCGTATTTTGAAGATGAGGGTTCACCTACATCAAAGATTTTGCTTGAATCACTCATTTGCAAAAAAAATCTCAATTTTTTTTCTTCTTCTTGTCCTCCTCCTCTTATTTTCTTTTGTTTTGATTTTCAGTTTCATCACCTCACTTAAAAAGATGAATTAGTCTTAATTGATTTGCTAATCATGATTAATATTGTTAATCAGGTTTTATTATCTAAAATCATATGGTGCATATTAGTCTTTATATAAATATATAATAAGAGGTGTCACAATTGATATTTGGCGACCCTAAAAAACCCCCGAAAACACTTGACTTTTTAAGCCCAACAATAGGATTCAAAAAAAAAAAAATTCAAACACAACATACCACCGCCAAAGACAATGTCATTGGCATGTTGGGCCACATTTTATGGAGCCCCTATTATGCTTCCGAGAGTGGGATCCAATAGTCGAGGTGACTGAAAGTCAAGTGACAATAGGACACGTGTCATGTGATAGGCATTTTGGATAAATTCAGGTGTATTATTTTTGTCTTATTGCTAATTCTGTTTCCCTTTTACTGTTGCATTGCCATAACAACCAGAGATAGTCAGTGTACGTCCATCCACCACCACCACCCCACTATTTCCTCTTTCATTTTCTTCTTCTTCTCCTCCTCTTCCTCGTAAACCAAAAATTCTGAAGCTGCTTTTATCTTCTTCTTCTTCTTCTTATTTCCCCTGTGTAAGTAATAAGATACTACACCTTTTTTCTTCTTTGCTCATTCACTGATGTAGTCTACACACTATCTTCTTTTGTTTTTTACAAATTTTTTGTGTAGATTCTATTGCTGTGTTGTTAATTAGAGATTTCTAGGTTGATACTAAGGCTTAGCTAATATTTGTATCTTGCTTCTATTTTTACATTCTTAGCTAGCTAGAACTACTTTATTCATGTTTCTGTCATGATTGCTGCAATGGAATTGTTGTTGTTGTTGTTATTGTGCATACTCGAAAACCCGGGTTCTCGAAATAGCGAATTAATGGGTTTTCGTTTATGTATTGTCATTACAGAGAATGGGGCATTGATTGTGTGTGCCATTCATTGCAGATTCAATCAATATGGATGATGTAGGAAGAAAAAGAGGACGGCACAACTTCGTGGAAATGATGCAAACCCCTTCTGATGACAAAGAAGGTTCGCCGAATGAATTCAGTGATAGTAGTGAGGCTTCTTCTTATGAATCCAGTGACAAAGAGGCGTCATCCAGTGAATTGGATGGCAAACAAGCTTTTCATAGACCAGACCACAAAAAGGCAAAGAGTACTACTACTGATCCACTTGCTGCGCGTTCTTGACAAAAGGGATGACTTAAATTGCAGCAATGCGCAAGGACCAGTTAACGATTTCCCCGGGGAATGCTCGAGACTAGTGTCAGTTAGACCCACTGTGAGTAATGCTGGTACTGCTAGAGAAATATCACAAGGTGCTCATGTCAGTTCTTTGTTAAGGCAATCGATATTAGCCCGTTCAGGTATACCGCGGAGTGTTCTTGTTGGTTCTTCACTGAGAAAACCAACAGAAGCAACTGGTTCCGGTAGAGATATTCCATTCGCCGTTCCTTTTCATTCGTTACCTACAGGGTCTACGTTAATCCACGGTGCTTCTGCCAGACGTGTAGCAGACGCTGCACCGTTTATTTCTTTACCAACAGCCTACCATTCTGGTTATGCTAGAGAGATACCATTAGTTGTTCCTATAACTGTAAGAAGCACAACAGATGTAAGGGAACTCACTGGGATGAGACAAGGCTTGTTGAGTAACCACCATACTGGAGGCGCATCGAACCTTAGTGATTCTTATGGTCATAATGTGGCTGCATCCGACGTAATGCAATCCATTCATCAAATGCTCAATGGAAACAATGGGAAATATCTGCAGGTGAGTCTCTCAATGGCATGAAATATATTTGATATAAAACATACCATGTTTTGATGCCTGGTATTGTTCTAACACAGGCAAGCCAGATTACGTCACACGGAGCAGAGTTTCTGAAGACGTTGTTGAGTAACAAAGTCCCAATCCTTGCTCAAGTATGCTACCTTAACCTCAAAATTTCAGGCAGCTTAAGTTATTGTTGTGGATATCTTAAGCTTAATGTATCTGAATCAGGATCCTGCTTCAGCGGCACCAGGACTAACAGGAAATTTTCACCAAGGTCCCAAAGTAACGGTTCCTGTTCCGAGTTACTGCTCCAAACAACGTATCAATTACATAAACAGAAAAAGCGGTAGGGTAAGTGCAAGTAGTCCAGAGACTCTAGACCTCATTTTTAAGATGAACTTTATCTCTAGGTGTGTACATGCCTCATTTTCCAAGTGACATGCCATTCTTTAAAATACAGTTGAAATGTACTGTGATTGGGTTATTTGGTTTCTCTGACTGCTCGATTCTTTTGCCAGACCCGCAGAGCGAAGATTACTGAAAGATTCAAATCGCTGCAAGAAATTCTTCCAAATTCCGATCAGGTAACATATGTAGCTGGTATGAGTTATTGTTCACCAGACACCATGCTTCTACTTATTTGAATGGATTGCCTCTTGACATAAATGAACTGGAGAATGATTCTAATGTGCCTCTTTTACAAAGGATCATCTTGTTAAGCTGTTCAGTTCAGAAATATCATCTACTTATTCTTGTTATTGACAGGCAAATAGAGACGACCTCATGGATGATATCATCGACTACGTCAAGTACTTACAGCTTCAGATTAAGGTATTTGTCTCTCTTATATGCATGTGTTTAATTTGCGCATGGATAAATTTCATTGGTCGCAAAAATGAAGCAACAAGCGCATAGCCACAAATATTGCCCCATTAAATTTTTCCAGTGAATTTCCTTAGATAGGTAAATGTATGTTTTACTTGGATCTTACTATATTGCAGTCCTTGAGCCAAAGCACATTGGAAGACGAAACAACTGACCACAACAACCCTTTCATTAATCTTGAGGTGCTAACTATTTTGAGTTTTTACTGAAACTACCTTCACAAATGTAATATAAAAGCAGTAATCTAAACACAATTACTTTTGCAGGGGTTTGGTCATTATCTGCATAACCAAGGGACGTTGGTCAGTGAACCACTCCAAGATATGGTAGGAATGTTGATGCATGTCAACAAGCCAGCATTTACTCAGCTTCTGGAGAGCAGGGGACTGTATGTAAAGCCCATGGCTCTCGCAGGAGGGACCATTTACAAGCCATAAAAATTGTCTTGAATCTCATTCCATGCTTTCTTCTTTAGTGCATTTTCGATTAGACTCAATTTACGTGCGAATAAAACAGTGTGCACACTAGTTTTGTAAGCTGAATGGAAAAACAGGGAATTTCACTCTAATAGTTTTCGGTATAAACGGTTTGTAAATAGAGAATGTTACAAACAATTGAACTTTCAGAGCCATAGGCTTTTTTATGTAAGCATTGTGAAACCTGAACTGCTTCATTTCAAGCACAAACTTTGCAATTTCTGGAGCACATATGTAAAAATTAGTCCTCATGCTTGTCTAAACAAAGTATGAAGTCCCTTAAAACTACACAGATAAGTACTGTAAAAGAAATTTGTACTTAAAATCACGAAACACCGCTAGTTTTTCTCACAGGAATCCTTCTGACACAAAATTCAAACCCAAACAACACAAAGATAAGTAAGAAAACTTGCCAAGTGACTTGGAAGAAAAATTCAGCAAAAGTCTGGCCTGGCCTTCTTTCGAACCGAAATACAACCTCTCTGGTGATCTCTAAAGATTTTAATCTCAGAACAGTCTCTTAAATCTTCAAGACTAATATACTGTTGCTTCACCATTCTTGAAAAATCACTAACACTGTCCTGTACCCATATATAAGGCTGACATGTTTCATCATAGTAGTAAAGCAAACTCTTCATTGCTTCACCACCACAGGTACCGCCACTGCTCACCGGCATGTAAGTTTTGTAAATGCTCTTAGATTTAAGTCTCTTCGACGAGCCTGGCTTCAAAGTATGACCCTTCTTCAATATTGATCCCACCCTTACTTGCAACTCTATCGGCCTGTCTGTCAAATTCCAAACTCTGGTTCCCAGACCTGAAGAAGTCTGAGCATGGTCACGGTATTCATCCCAACATATGCATCCACCACCTGCAAACATGCCAAATTTCGGCATTTTTCCTATGATATGTAATTAGACTAGAAACTTAAAAATTCTGATTTATTTATTTTTCTGCAGACTTCAGGCTTCTTCTGATATATGAAGTTCACTTCTTGTGAGCATTGAAGTGCTAATTTATGGAGAAGACAGTGCAGTTAAATATAGTTATTGTAGTGGAATTTCACTGTTTTAGATAGACAAACTTGGTAGGGTTATTCCAACTACTTCTTGTCCTACCAAACTGAAACAATATCAATTCTTTGTTGGAAGAAGAAAAAAGAAGTCAAGAACCAAATCCAGGCTTTTCAGTTTTCTATTGCTAAGGTAGTGGTTCATGATGTTGCTTCAACTTTTATCATTTTCACTTCCATGCTTTCGGTTTACTGCTAGACCTGTGGCCACTAAACTTTACTTTCCCATCCATCTAATGCAAAATTCCTAAGGATATACACCTGTGACCTGTGAGCATATAAGTCTTCTTGCACCATAAAGGTGCATGCACCCAATCAGATTCTTTGCTGATGTCTTAAGGTGATGACATGTCAGGTTAGTCAACAACCACCAAAAACTAAACAAACTTGATTGGCCATAAATTTAGGGTAATCTCAGAAAATCCCCACAGACCCTTTAACCTTTAGCTGATTCCAAAGAGAATTAACATCACAAAAAAGTAAGCCAGGCTCTAGACTGATATGTGGCTTTAGTTGGGGCAGAACCTTAGATCTAGAATTTGAGAATTAAATAGAGGGGACAAGAATGTATCGAAAAGAACAAAAAATACAGCACATAAATACCTGTTGAGTAAGTGATATTTCTAGAATTACATGTGTGGAAAACATGGAACTACAACATTATCTAATAATGGCAGAAAATACCTTATGCCACACAAGATGCTAGTGATTAAAAAACTTACATTTTTTTTATCTTTCCATTTTTTCCTTTGGATTTGATAAAATCACAGCTAGAACAGGTCGAGTTAAGAAAAAGAAGTAAATGAAGAATTTACAGAGGGATTTATGTAGTATTTACTGTTCATGCTTGTCTGCGTCTGGATTATCTATTTTGATTATTAGAGGGTGGTGGAGATCTGACTGTGGGTCTGCCACAATTGGTAGAATTTGTGAGCCTAGCATTCCTTCAATCTCGGTATCATTCTCAGCTAAGGCTTTCTCCAAAGATGCTTTTGCCACTTTAGTGACACACACCATTAGAACCACTGCACCAAAAGTGAAAAGAATGAGTACCACTCCAAGACATTAGAATCGTAAAGCAAAAAAAAGTAAGCTGAAATTGATGCAAGAAGCTTGTCAAGCACATGAATCCCCATTTGAAGAGAAATGCTATCCAACAAGCAAACTCCTTGACTCTTTTGCAGTTTACGTATTACTTGTACCAAATACTTTTCACCCACTAAAAATATTTTTCAGCCGTTCATTTTAGACTATGATCCCATGGAAAAGTAACAAGGGCCTAACTAGTATACTGTATTCAGCTATTTAGATCAAAGTTTCGTTATACTTTATGAGAGTGATACAAAAGGTTCTGCTGCAAGTCTTCTTTCAAGCATTGGTTCTTATAACTAGGAGGTCACAAATTAAGCAGAAAGAAAAATAAACAGCATATTGATTGTGGCTTACCAGATATCACAAAACCACCTATAATGACAACCTGCATTGAAGATAGGAGAAAAGGTCAGAGTATAACATGAGAAATGTCAGAATAACGAGCCTTGTTGCATCCAAATTGAAGAATATGAGATAGCAATCTCGTTAATGGGGAGTTTAGCTATACAGTATGGATAATGCCAAAAGCTAGATACCCACTATAATGGCTAACTGAGTAAATAACGAATCATCTCAAACATTTCTAGTATAAATTATCAGATTAGAGATCAGTCATAATATGTGAGAAGACTGTAAACATTCTTCTCCTCAAGGCAACAAGGACAACCACCACCTAGCTGTTTCTTTTCTTTGAAATTCTTTCGAGAGTTCCCAAATGTTTGGAAACTTGAGAATTGCATTGTACAATAAATTTCGCTATCTTTGTTCCTTTTCTTTTTTGTTGTCAATTATGCTCATTGCTCATAGTTGATAAAACTTCAAATCTTTTTTCTAATTAAACAGAAAGAGAGAAAGAGTTGAGATAGCTTACCCAGCGAGTTGGTGTTATTTCACCCCAACCATGTGTCACGTCAGAAAGATCCTTCAGTGTTGTCCCCACATAGACCAGTGCAAATGTTATTGGCTGCAACCAGATCAGCCAATTATATCAACATTCCCCACAATCAATACTACAAAAATTTGCACATAATACTGCACGGTTCCCAATCGAGATAAATAACAAAGCGATTCAAATAATGTAAGGAAAATCCTTTAGTGTTATCCCCACATAGACCAGTGCAAATGTTATTGGCTGCAACCAGATCAGCCAATTATATCAACATTCCCCACAATCATATCCAATACTACAAAAATTTGCACATAATACTGCACGGTTCCCAGTCGAGATAAATAACAAAGCGATTCAAATAATGTAAGGAAAAAAGACACCATACCATCATTCCCAGCCAGGAAGCCAACATATACTCCCATATACTAACTGGAGTAACAGACAGGAGGTAGTTCAGCATGTTAAATGGGAGCAGGGGAACAAGCCGAAGAAGCAAAACAATCTGCACAAGGAAAGAGAAAAGATGTTAGAAGCCTCTTAAGAGCCCACTAATAACTCATACATGCTGGGATACTGCCAAACAGTGAACTCACACAAAGCTCAATCAAAAATCACTAAACTTCTATATAGTTTCTACTAAAAATGGATAACCAGAAGATCAAATAGAGTGCCCAAACCTTGAATCCAGATCTCTGAATAGCAATAGCAACTGCCTGAAATTTTGGGTAGTCCTTCAACTTAGAAATAACGTAAGACCTTCCGATCTGTATCAAAGATATGATATAAAATAATCAAATTTCAATTCACAAGAGAGAACAAGTATGCTATAAAACGCAACAAGAAAAGAAAATAATGTTTTACTCAGTGACTGAAAGACATGCAAAAGG
This sequence comes from Papaver somniferum, assembly GCF_003573695.1. NCBI lineage: Eukaryota > Viridiplantae > Streptophyta > Magnoliopsida > Ranunculales > Papaveraceae > Papaver > Papaver somniferum. The sequence goes on along the minus strand of NW_020651082.1, from coordinate 4,521,221 downwards.
AGAAACTAGGATGAGCAAACAAGTTAAAGCAACTTACGGTTCTTCCAAGAAGAAACGCAGCCGTGGCACCAAGAGTGGCACCAAGAGAATCAGCAACAAATCCCACTGGCAGTCCAAAGAGATACCCACCCCCAAGCTGGAAATTAAGATCAGGAGAACTATTTCAGAAAAGCAGAAGCTAAAGAAGGGGTATAGCTCAAACAAAACAGGAACAATCGTTTATTATCTCAAAGTATCACAAGGAGGAACACGATGCTCACAGTGAGGACTGAAGCTGGGACAGCCAGAACAGTCAGTGGAATATAAGCAACAGCCCTGCACAATAAATAACAACGGGATTAAATCAGATATATATGTATTGCTTTGCCTACCTCGAAAAGTAGAATGCTACAAGCTTTTAGAGCAAGGAGGTTTTGACAAGTTTCAATTCCTATAATCAAATGCTAAATCTAAAGTAAGCACCGTGTAACTTAGTACATTTTAATCACAGCATTTTCCTTCCACAGTTCTGTTAAAAAAACGAGGATCCATGAAAACAGCTTGATGTTTCCAAGGAAATGGTTAGAAGGGACATGATACAAGAGGAAAGTCGTATACGCTCGGTTCTCCAATATGGTTGGAGAAAGGTCTATGCGTGTTGACAAGACTGGATGAACTATCACATTTGACTCGAATTACTACAGATGGCAGAAAAGAAAAAGTGGTCCTGTCTTCGTTTTTATTCAGCTGAAACCCATCACCCCTTTACCGTAAGATGCATGTTAGATGAAGGAACATTACCCACAGCCCAAAGATGTGGAAACTGAATTTCGTTTCCAGCAGATATAAAACTTATATGTCTAAACTTTACCATCCTTCAGGTGGAAAGTAAATTACATTAAGCATTGAGATATCATGCACAGCAAAAATCTTCCGGGAAACTGATAGGTGCATGGATATCAAAACAGAATGAAAGGAAATAAAGTGAGATTAGAGAACAAAAACTTACAAAACAAGTGGACCCCATGCCCCAAGATTGTGCTCAATCCAGTACAAGAAATCCTTTAGAATCTGCAAAATGAAACTCCAAGGCTAAGCATGACAAATTGTATATATTTACAGTACAGGCAACTAGAAAACTGTCCCATGACCATGCAACTATGCAAATTTGATGCAACTAAAAAACTGTCTCATATCATTTGAACTACAATCATTATCATGGGATTTCTTCAATATGAACAAATAAAGTAACTACATAAGCACATACAGCATACAATGTTAATTCGAAAAGATTGTAGTTGTGGTGTGTTTATGAGTTCAAACATTGCTAACCAGACAATAGCATTATGTTGATCCCATAGGTTTTAATATCTGTGATTTTGTATACCTTAGCTTCAGCTATTTAGAGTCTCACAAATGAAATATGAATAGTATATCTCATAACAACACAACAAGTAAGCCCCAATTCTAAACATTCCACCAACCCCAATGATGAAAACCCTAATTGTACTATTCTGAGTTTGTTTTCCCACCTAACAGCCTTCCCCAAACAATTCAACCCAAAAAGTAAACCTAAACATCAAACAAACCCAATTCACAATGAACAGAAATTCAACCTAAAAACCCAAATTCAGATCAGGAAACACAAAAATCTTATATTCCTAACAAACCCAGAACCAAAATCATAACAAAACAGATAAAATCATATAAAATTGATAAAAACCTGAAATGAAAATGAGATAAAAATGGAACCTTTTCGACGGGAAGAGTAAGACAAGCAGTAGTAATGGCGATCAAGAGAAGCAGAAGAAGAGAGATCCTAATAATAGAAGACCAAGACATCGCCATTGATCCTAATAATCTACGACGCCAAGGTCTACACTCTTCTGCGTCGTCTCCAATACAACCTTCTTGTTTTAATGAAGACCGTGCCCTCAAACCAAATCCTCCTAAATTTGCCAGATTTAGATTTTTTTCTTTTATATCTTTTCCCCCAATCTCACCATTAACCCCCTCCAAATTTAGAAAAAACCCTAGTTTCTTAGAAATTTCCTGCTACAAACCAAACTCAACAATCAAAATCAGAATTTCTCAATTTCTGTGCGGAGAATTCGAATCACCTAATGAATCTTCTGATTGGGGGTTCTTTGTTTGTTTCTTCTTAAGTGAGCGGATAGTGTGTATCACTGTTTGTTGCGTGTGGATGTAGCGTACGAGTTTTTCTTCTGACTCGGTGTCGTTTGTAGCTGATTCATCAAAGACCTTTTTCTTCTTCTTTGTTTTTGTTTGTAAATGACCCTTGAAGTTTTATATTTATTACCACTACATAAAATTTTGCTCCCGTGATGTTTGAACTTTGAATATTTCTAGCAGTAAAATTTTTATTTTGAACCATCCAAGGCTGTTTGGACTTTGGATACACGCCCCGAAAGAAACAGTTGTTTTTTTTTTATTTCTAGAAGAAAAACCGATATAAATTAGTTTGAGTACGTGATTTCAGAATGAAATCTGGAAACAAATAAGTTACTGGAATAAAATAATTTTGTTTTTGATTTCTATTCTAGAAGAAGTAGAAATTTTTGATTCTGGTATCCAAACTTGGTATCATCCTATTGTATAATGAAGAAGTTGGGATATTTTGATGGACAAATTCGGTTGTCTGAAGATGGGGCTTTATATTTGTGAATTGATGTTGGATTAGGGTATGAGTCTGACTCGTCGGTATTTAGATGTCGCATCCACTTGTTTTGGGTTTGCAAATTCAGTGGTTTTACACTTTGGATATGGTAGATCAATAGAAAAACAGACCGGCGTATTAAAAGGTAGAAATTAACATTTAATCCCAAATTAATTGGGCTTTAGACACTTTAGTCCCGTTCCTTCAAGCCTAGTATTAGGAGGTCCAAATTTACCAAATCTAAAACGAGTTACTCCTTTTACAAACGATTCAGTCCAAAATTATATTTTTTGGTGACAAAAATACTCATAAGCTAAACTTAATATTACTTCTTCACGGTACAGGATACAGTTTCCATTTTTTTTATTTTCATTTCATGGAAAGTTGGAAACAGATCTCCCCGGAGAAGAAAAGAAATCTAAAATCTAATCTTGTCGTCTCAATGAAAACTCAATCTCAAAAACTAAATACGATTATCAAATAAACACTCAGTTCAGCTTCAAACAACGTGTATCGTCGCCATCGCTTAGTTTTCTTTTAAAGATTCATTCGAAATTGAGATGAAAAGTTGATCATATTCAATTTGATTTTGAAGATTTCATCATAGCGATTAGGAAGATTAGTTGAATACATAATTATCATTTAATGTGATCGCTATTATTAATTTATGGATTCTGAAATTAGTTTCAGAAAAAAAAATTTACTGTTTCGAAAACCTAATTACTTTGATTTCGGCTCGAATTTCTTATTTGATTAATGATTATATCTTACATCTATAATTATCTCATTTTAATCTAACTATCTGTAGAAGTCTCTGCTCTGAAACCTGTTTTCAATAAATGGAGACTATTTCTACGACCGGAACAGGTAATCACGAATCATACCTAATCTCTTATTGGTTGTATTTAGCTTGATATTTGTGTGTATTTATTCATAGAATTTGGAGACTGGAATGGTAATTAAATTGTACTAGGAGATGTATAATGAAGTTAGTAATTTCTATACAATAAATATTATTAGTAGAGTTCAAATTCTCTTCCCTAATTTTTCTTTAGTATAATTTATGATGTTAGTAAATCATGAAAAAACAGCTCAAACTAAGATAAATTGATGAGAAAATAACACAAGGTAAGGATAATTATTGTTCCATGAAAAATTTTTCCAATACATTACGTTTTGAAAATGAAAATTGTAGGCAATGACTTAGGTAGATAAATACCAAGCACTTTGTTTTGTTTCGTCACTTTTACTCAGATTTTACTTTCCCTTAAAGTCCTTAGACCGATTTGCATCAGTATCATTTACACACAAAGCGAACAATTAGCTTCCATAAGATTGACTGAAATCTTGAATCATTTTGTATTTATATGTATTCGTTTGGTAAAGGAACATAAATTATACATATAATCTAAGAGATGAATTTAAACATAACCAGAACATAAATCCACTCTCAAAAAAATAGATTTGAGTACCCCTACTAAATTAAGCCACTAATACATAAAGAAATTAACAAAAACATACTAGATATCATCAAAAAAAAATTAACCAGCTATGATTGCCTTCTCTTCCAAGATGCTGCTAATTAATTGAAAGTATTATGGACTTATATGAACATCTTTTCTTGAGTTTACTGCATATTCTTTTTCTACCTGTATAGTATGAATTTTGCAATTAAGTATCAGTACTTGCAGCTTTCTAATAATGGTCAGGCACATCCTTACTACCTAGTGTGTATACGGCCTTTCGGCCATGGTGTCCATTTGTTTCCACTTAGATCGATTCTTTATACCCAACCTTTGTGCATATCAAATTGTTTAAGTTTAGATTCTCAATGTAATTGAAGTCTCATATACCAATAGGTATCTTGATCAAGTCTACGTAGCATTTTAGGAATTTATGGATAGTTTTTGAAATGGGTCAGTGCGACTAATATGTGAATATTACTTTCATATGGTTTTATTTTTGGTTTGTTATTAATAGTATGGTCATATGGATTTGGGATTTTTGGATTAGGGATTCAGGTACCCAATTTCTTTTAGGCCGCTTACTGTATGTATTATTGTATTTTAGTTTGTGTTAGTAATTGAAAATTTTGATCTTGTGAATCTGTGCTTTTTTTCCTTCTTTGTTTCAGTTTGGTAGGCAGATATATATTGATAGTTCATTGGTTGCTAGCCACTCTTCCGTGGTTGAAGTAACTGTTATGGTCAATAATGAATGTCTATATTGGACTTTGAGAGAGGATCTAGTTAAAATGCTTTTGGAATTGGTTAATAAGAAGTGAGATAAATTTGAACACGTTGTTATAGAAACAACAGGTACGTACATATCATTTTGAATAGCTTTCGGGTTATTGTTGCTCTCAGTTTTGCATTTTTCCTTAGAGTTAGTTTGGTATGTGTGCAATCTGTGATATATAAGAGTTCATAAGCTTATGCTTGTATAGATGACTAGGGTGTACAAACTGGTACACATGTAAAAAGTTGACACGATAAGCTTATGCTTGCATAAAATTAGGGTGTAAACACTAGTACACATATGAAAAAAAGAATATTAGTTTATCCTTGGGTAGATAAATGGGGTGTACAAACTAGTACACTTGTAGAGAATTGAATCCATAATCTTATGCATGCATCAAGAATTAGGGTGTACGTGTGGAAAAAAAATGGTTCCATAAGCTTATGTTGCATAAATAACTAGGGTGTACAAATTGGTAAACATGTAAAAAAATTGACTCTATAAGCTTATGCTTGCGTAAAACTAGGGTATACAAACTGGTATACATGTGGATAAAATGACTCTATAAGTTTATGCTTGAGTAAATAGAAAGGGTGTTAAAATTGGTACACTATGGAAAATTGACTCCATAAGCTTATGTTTGAGTAAATAAGCTTATGGAGTACTGTACTGAGTTACCTTTTTTTTCTAGTTATTTAATTTTTTTTGTTTGCTTCTCTTGTAACCTCATGCACTACCTTAGTACTCTTGACTGCAAGCAGACATTCCTGTCCCAATAAGAAATTGATGTCTTACCCGAGTATCACAGGTTTAAAATTTGTTAATTACCAATGTGTACATAATTGTACACATATTGATTCTTAATGTGTACATAGTTATACACATGTTGATTAAGTGCACATAGTTGTACACATGTTGTTTCTTAATGCGTACATAATTGTACACATGTTGATTTTTAATGTGCAAATGTTATACACTTGTTGATCGTCAATGTACACATGGTCGTACACCTATTGATTGTTAACGAGTGCACATGTTGAAATTCATTTTAATTTCAAATTTATTGATCAACATAACTCCCTTAGGACATCTCCTGCTTAATTATTGTGAAGAAACATTTCATGTTGTTCATTCATATCTGTTGACACTTGGCTCGTCTTTTATGAACTCTCAAAATTTTCGTCGATAATGGGTCCTTGCATTTTCCCTATTGTACTGGCAGTTTTATATTCCCCACTGACCTTGCTTCAATTATATGTTAGGTTTCCCTTGAGTGGAATAGAAAATGAGAGGAAATGCTCATGAAAGACTGTTATTGGGGTCTGATGATATCACCATGTTCCTTTGGGAAACCGTTGTCCCTCCTTACTAGTCACCAGCAAACATTTCTTGGCCTTCTTATTGAGAGAAAATTCATAAAAGCTAATGGAAGTTGGTCTTTTTTGTACAGCTGCATTGTCTTTTTAGCCTTCTCTCACTGTGTTCGTGATGCAATCTGCTGGTTCAAGGTATCCGCATTTCTATAATTCAATCTCAAACGCTGGAGATGACTTATGGGATGACATAACCTGAATCTTGTTTTATCTATGTATTTTTTTTATATGGATAATAATATTATATTCAAGTATTTTTCGTCATTTTAAACCCTACCGATTTTGTTGTGCTACAATATTTTGCAGGTTCATTACTTGTTCCTCTAGGTATGGCCTTATACATTATACTCAATTATCAACGAGTAATTCGGAGTAGTTAATCAAAATTTTGACTGGTCAATTCATTTTATGTGGTCTATTTATTTATCAACATTTGTGGTCTTGTATATGATTTATTTCATTCCAATTAAGATAATTTTGAAACTTCTGGGTTTGAAAGATAATATGTTATCACTCATCTCCTTGCTGGTCTAGGTACAAGAGAACTTGGAATAAGGTTTACTTGGTGGTTTGTATTATTCGTTGTTGTGCTATTATATTCCAGGTTGCTTGTTGTTTAAGGTAAACATGGAAATATAGGATCATTTAGGTATAAAATATGTACATAGTTGTACACATCTTGATTCTTAATGTGTACATAACTTTACACATGTTGAATTTCAATGTGTACATAGTTGTACATCTGTTAATCGTTATGTACCTTGCTGTAATATGGATACTGTCATCAACCCACTCTTTTATTTCATTTTACAGTAATATAGTTGAAGTAGCATATCAAGAGGTTGTTTGTTTGAAGAGGATGGGGAGATCGTTCATTAGGAAGAGGAGAGTTAGCAAGCTGAGAGTGAGAAAAAGTAAATGGTGGAGCTGCTGACAAGGAAAAACGCGCAAGGAAAAACAGATGTAAGTGTCTCTAGCTTTGTAATTTTACTGACTAACATATGTTGATCAGATTGAAAGGGAGGGTTTCCCATCAACCTCGGGATGGCCTATTGTTTGTTGGATTGACAGGTAACATTTCGGATTCAGTACATGAAATTTCAGACATACCGTGTATCATTTTATCTTTAGATTCGTCCGAATACTATATACTATTTTATAAAACAAATAGGAGCGATTGATTCGAGGTTGAGATACAACTAGAAAATCAAACGAGTAGATCTTAATTGTTCTAGTTTATATGCATTATTACTCCTTCAGGCCTCCGCAGGAAAACCATATCAGTGGTAATGAGCACATTAGCTGCAACAGATGATTTTGTAGCCGTTGTAGAAAACAGTATTATTATTAGCGAAACCTGCATTAGTGCTACTATTAGTTAAACTTGCATTAGTGATGCTGATGAACATTACCATGAAGAGAATAGAAGGAAAGTACTTCAATTCATAGAAGAAGCTCAAACTCAAGTTCTCTTAGAAATTTGGATGAAGCTCAAACTCGAGTTCTCTTAGAAATTTTATGTTGCAATCCGCAAGTTGATGTGTACATAGTTGTACACCTGCTGGTTGTTAATGTGTACATATTTGTACACATGTTTATGCATCTAATTTAGGGACTCACAAGCTCAAAACGATAGAGCGCCCAAGCCTATCATAAGGTTTGTGGAGGTTGATGGTTCAAATCCATCTGAGTTTCCATATTATGTTTATAAAATATGGGGTGTGTGTATATACTAGTGCATCTGAGTTTCCATATTGATGTACCAGTGTATTTTCCGTAAAAAAAAAAGTAAATTTGTGCGTCATTATGAATAAACTGTTTCATACATGTTTTGCAGGGGTGTCATATTGGTGGACCAGTGTAATTTCAATGATCAAATATGTCTGGATATGAATGACCAATTCCATACATGTTTTGTAGATGTGTACAACGTGGTGCACATGTGAAAAATGACTGCAAAATTCGTGCATGTATATTTATTTTTTGTACACATCGAACAATGAAGCCAAAATTAATTTTTTTTTAAAACTGAAAATTATATATTCATATGGGTACTCTTTTTGTAGCTATTGTAAGAGCTTTCCGAATATATAAAGTTTGTGAGTTTTTGACGAGCGGTTTAAAAGATAAATTGTTTTTAAATTATTTAAAATTGCTGACATCATTATAAGTCACTGTGGACTAAACTACAAATATTTGGACTAAATTGTAAATAATAAGAGTTATTTGTGTATTTTCCCATGTTTTGGACACCTAGTTGACTCGGGCTAGACTAAATCGTAATTTTGGATTGGTTTTTGGACTAAACTGTATTTTTTCTATTTAAAAGTCTAAAGAGTCAGATGAGGCAGACACAAAGGCTACCTTATATCCCACACGCTTCGTACACATCTTCAAGACTTAGCGATGCAACTGAAGGTCAAACATGCATTTGCGTGCAATAATGCATTGCACCAACCTTCAATTTTTCATGTCCTATATTATTGTAGCTGCAAGGAAGGTTCGTTTGCCGTATATTCTGTATGAACTAAACACTCTACAAGGAGCCCAAATGCAACCAATATTTTGATCCTCATAGTTTGTTTGGATATCAGAATTCTTAAAACCAAAATTATATGCAAAAATATTTTGCTTCGCCAGAAGTTCACTTTTTTGCTTTCAGAAGTTATTATAAAATTTAGACTTTGAATCCAATTCTATGTGAATAACATTTTGTTACTATTTTTATTTTTATTTTCTTTTTGATAGGAAAATAAAAATTAGATTTAAAACCGAGTAGATTACACTTTGATGGCCAAGTTGGTCTGTAAGGCCAACTCTGTTCTTGCTTGGGCTGCTACTAATGTATTAGATTACATTTTGCAAAATTAGACTGCGCTTCGTGCTTTGCATAAGTAAAAAAATAAAGAAGAAGCTTTATTCAACCTCATACATCCAGGAGATTCAATACAATCTACATTCCAAGCAAACATACGGAAACTAAAGAAACTAGAGTACAGGAATTCCTCCATGTATAGGGGGGGAACTATTACATATATAGGCATAACATTTGTGATAACAAACATATGCAACTTATGAAAAAACGATGTCGAAAGACAGACTGATAACCATTATAGCTACTCTAGAGTTCATCTTTAATGGATGAAGAAGAGCGTGCGCGAGGTTTTGTTGGATTTGGGGAAGATTTGAGCGGATACGAAGCTTCCAAAGCAATACCACAGAGCCCTCCTTTGGTACGGGCACCACGTTCGATCCTAATGTAACCTTTCTCACCCCATTCAGGGCCCCACGAGTTCTTCACTATCCAGTATTTGGTCCCATCTAACGTTGTCCCATACCCGACTATCGCCACTCCATGATCAAGCTCTTTTCCGCATTCTGGACTAGTGAATACACCCTGCATGCAAAAGTGTCGCCAATTTTAGTGAAATGACACGAAGCTAATAAGAAGTCAAATTTATTTGCGAGAAGACGTTATATACGTACCTCGGAATAGAACTGGAAATCAGTACCCTCAGCGTCTATCGCAACTGATACCGGCTGATGAGCAACAGCTTTCATTAAAGCCTCCTCGTCACCAGCAGGAACCATTTCATGTCCGTCAATCGTCACTACATGAGCATTCTCCTTGTTGGCATCACAGGTACCATCTTGTGCTACATATGGATAGTCTTGTTCGGTTGTGATCCCTCCATTTTGTTTGATGAATTCTAGTGCGTTTTCCATTAATCCACCGTTACAGCCTTGATTGTCAGTGTTATCACAATCGACTAGCTCCTGTTCGGACAAAGATACCAGATTATTCGCCTTGATCTGGTTTATACCCTCGACACCAACAATAGTCGAGAAAGCCCAGCAACTACCTGCGATATTTCACAAGATTAATCCATGTTAGTCGAAAGATAACGTAAGATATTAATTATAGTCACCGACTAAGCATGCATGCATGTTTTAGCTGCTTACCGCATTGGCCTTGGTCCTTGACGCTAGTGACTGCACCCTTCTTCCTCCAATCAATGGAAGCCGGGAGATCTCTGACGTTTTCGTACATGAACGAAGTAGTTTTACGAGGACCGTGGAGCATCCTGTAATGCTTGACTCTGGAACCAGCGTAAGAGCTCTTGAATTCATGACTCGTCATATCTGCAAACTTGTTAAGTTTAAGTTTATATGGTTTGTCCAGTTTGTTCGTTTCGTGAACATGTTGGACATTGGCTCTAAATACGTTGAAACGTTTGTGTTTCTCTTTCAAATCGCGACTGACCCTGTGATGGCTCCTCCATCTCTCGTACAAGTCCCAAAGCCTTTCTTCCGACTCCAAATCTTTTTCATGGTAATCGAAACTTTCAACTAGGCCAAGAATAAGAACTAATGAAAAAACAACTAGTAGAACTCTACTGATACCCATCATAGTTTGAAGACTGTAAAGAGATTTGATTATTGGAATGAATGCACAAAAATGATGATGATTTGGAATCTTGGTGTTGAGAATTATCACTATAAGTAACCATCGAAATCGGTCATTGTTGTCATTATAACAAGAAAGAAGAAAAAGGCTTCACTTTTAAGCGGTTATTGATTTTTTTTTGGTTGGTAGCAACATATTGGATCATCTAATCATGCTAAACATGAGAATTAGTTCTGATAAATTTGTTTTTATTTGCGAATGAGATTGAGATAAGTTGGTTAAGTTGTAGGGCCTCTGAGACACGAATTATTTGCGACATTTAAACTGCTGTGTCGTTTAATATAAAAGTCTAAAAGAAAGCCTTAAATATTGGAAAAAGCAAAACAGAAACTATAAGCTTGAGAACAAACTAAAAAAGTACGTGAAAACGCAAGCAACGAGGTTCAGTCTGGTTAGTGATAAGAATCAACAATGTCAAGAAGCTTAAGTTAGCACATGAAGGTGATTGCCCATAAACCCGAACAAATTCTCTTAAATCCCTCTCTAACAGGCTTGGGTTAAGTGAGGTCATTTCTCCCCTTGTTTCTCTCTAAACTCATTCAGGCCATGTTATTTGATGATACATGTTTGATAATTGGAAGGACTCCAAGGATCGGAAGGGCCATCGAAGATAGTTCCATCTCTAAGTTCGTCAAAGACAACTAGAGCAGCTGAAGTTCATCATTTATGGTTTTGTAAATCATTTATTCTTTTGTTAGTTGTTAGTTGCCAGAGTATTATCCAACAACAATTTATGTGTCAGAGTGTAAATCATCACTCTCTGCGTACGGGGTCTTTTGATAATTGTATCATCACCAACTCGTGTTGTCACAGCATGTTTGGCGGAAGAAATTGAATTCTTGGTAATCCAATTCCGGGGATGTGGCCAATTCCCATGAACCAAACAACACAAATCAACTTTACGTAAATAAGAATTTTAATTCCTATAAATTCAGTTTCCTCCAAAATGATAGATTTTCAATGCATTGGTTTAATAGTGCAATGAAATTATATTCCGGAGTAAAAACAAAAGTAACTGAATTACCTTAACCAAACGCTAATCTTTTTTATTAAAATTTAATTCTTGGAAGACACGAGAATCGTTGAATTCCTATGATTCCAACCAAACGATGTGTTAGTATAGTTGGAATCAATTCGAGGAATGATCTTTGATGGTTCTAGAACGAAGAAACAAGAGATGAAAAATTTGGGAGAGTTGTGAACTTGTATGCGGTTGTCTGTACTAGTGCAGTGTTTTTTTTTTTCTTTTTTTTTTCTTTTATAAATCTCAAAAAATTTCATTTATGATAAAATAGAGATTACATGGACTTCAAGAACATCAATATCAAAGATTGAAATACATTTAAGAGGTACTAACAAAGGGTAATTCGTAAAGAACTAACGAACCACCAACAAGAGTACCAAGTAATCAGAAGATTTAAAGAAATTTAATGGGATTATAACCCATCCAATTTGATAGGGGTTTTTCTTCTTAAAAAAGAGATCTTCTCATAAAAATATGAGAGTAATATGCTCAGAGTCTTGAATCTTAATCACTACACTTGAACTTCCACCCAAAATCTCCACTGAGATCACAAAGAAACGCCATGAGAGCGCATAGAGAATCTCTATAAAGGAGAAGACATAAACAAAAAGGGCAAAACACCCATTAAACACCATAGAAATCTCCTAAAAATAATGAAAATTGAAGCAAAAAATTCAATAAATCTAATCTAAAGTACTAGTTATCTAAAAACACAAGAAAAAGAAAGAAAACTCGCTCAGACTTAGTCCAAAATGGACTAGATCTGAGTAGTAAGCTTCAATGGTGGTGAGTATTTTTTATAGGTTTCGGGAAGGAACCAGAGAGGAGAGAGAATCTTAGCAAGAAACATTAGTGCACATCAAATTCGTTGCCTCATCTTTTTTTTTTTTTTGCATGCATATACAACATGATATCTGAAGGAAGTATATTTTTATTGATCGTACAAGGCCAAGTCGTGACCATCTTTATGCTAGCTAGGTTGAAATGCCAACGCAAACATAAGGGCCAACTACATTTATTTACTTGGGACACACTTGAATTTGTTCGAGCATCACAAATTTTTCAGACATAATAAGTACCCCAATTATTACCAATCAGTAACTAAGATTTCATTATGAATCTGTTGTAGAAATCGCGGTCAAGAGAGTCGAGGTCATATCCGGTCTCTATTATAGCGCGTGGTATTTAGAGGGGTGAAGTGTGTATGTGGTATGTGCTTATCTATTCGTAAATATTTATTGCATGGACATACGAAGATAACTCCCTAATATTTCGATATCAAGAATTATCTTAAAGAGATGTTTTGAAGTCGCCACCTGATCGAGGGGAGTCAGTATCCACTTAACTAGTTTGAGTTCTTTCGGGAGATCAATATCTAGTTATGACTTACATGTTCATGTCTTCTATCAGAGAATTTGCCTAAGGAGGTTCTAGTATGAGAAGGGAAGGTGTTAGGCACACATCACCACTCAATCATATGATTATCATGTACATCATGATTAAATGGGAAGAAACATTTACAATTTTTTATTCAAATGTACTTATGCATGCTTGTGATTACTGTTTCAAAATACGTGACTGGCAGAACAAAGAATTTCCGTGTTTGAGATACACAATACCTTAATATCAGTTGAGAATTTTACCGAAGCTTCCACTATGGGTTTTGAGAATTATTGAATTAATAAACAACTAGTAATAATTATAAGGTCTCAAGAATCTGGATCAACTCCTAGCATATTAAAAGTATTAATAGACCAAATTTACAGCTATAATTTATTGATGTAAATAGTCTAGATTTATTTTAGATATCCTTAAATGATGATAGAAATTTGGAAGCTACCGCGATCTACCGATTTAAGATTTATTGAAGTTTTGGGATAAGAAATGAGGACCCGCAGCTTAACCGGTGATTGACTAAATTATTTATATAGTATTCACGTGCGGGGTCTTAATATGAGAGGGGAAACCGCTCTACGCTCACATTTAGATCTTTCCATAAAATGAATTAGTTGGAGGTTATACTGCAAAATCTAACTTTAAAATTTAATTATATATGTACTAACATGCGCAATCATAATGTGAGGATTTTTGTTAAACGGGGAGAAAAATGGGATCCGGGGAGCGCAAAAATCGTGGTTAACTCACTTATTGTACCGATTTGTTATATTTGTGCGACTCGGACAACAATACCCTTAATAACACATGGATTCTTCGCGCGTTCGCTAAAATGATTAACCTGAACTTTAAATTTCAACATTTTTGTTTCATCACCATTTTCGCAGCGACAACCACCATCGCTCTGTAATACCACCGCCACCACTTGCTCAATTTCCGCCATCATTGGAGAACTTATGATTTAATTATGCAAGAATGGTATCAAAATATCTGTAAAACGTATCATCTATTTAATTAGATATTCTTTAATGGAAAAATAAATTCAATCAAAAATAAATTGTTATTCAAGTAGAGACTGCGCGTTAAGCAAATAGCTCCGCATAATACCAGAATTCTCACAATTATTAATGGTAAAATCTAATGTAACGGAAACTACAACGAAACAGTTTGAAGAACAACTCACAATCTTGGTTGATATTTCCGTCTTTGACTTTTCAAAAATCGTCGTGCAACGACTGAAGTGATTAGAAATAAATTTTGGTTTACATTTGGGAATGTTATACATAAGTAGAACTTGGTAGTCAGAACTCAGAAGAAGGATAGCGGTGGTGTAGCGACATGGATGGAAGTTCATGAAATAAACATCTTTGATTAGGTCTATCATCATTGTTAAATTATGGCTGGCGTAGAAACCGTGTGTTAACAAGGTTAATTTTGTCTGATTCACGTAAATATTTTGAATCGTGGCTAGTCAATGAGTCAACTACGATTTTTGCACTCCTCAAATCGTATTTTTCTCTCCCTCTAACAAAAATGAATGTGAGAGGGGGAATCCACTCTATACTCATAATTTTGATTTGCCCACGAGAATTAATTTGACGAATATACCTTAGATGGGGTGTTTGCTTCAGAGAGATTCTTATGTTCTTCTTATTGTTTTGGTGGATTTGGGTTGTAGACTTGGAACATGTGATAAGAAATATTTTCGATTTTAAGATAGTAATTCTTCTTGGTTAGGTGTTATGGGTGTATGGATCAGGATTTTTTGATTTGCATGGGGGAGAGAATGAGTTTTTCTTTGCATAGGAAAAATAAGATTTTCTTGTATGGAGAATAAGATTTGTTGGTGTTTCCAAATGAAGTAAGGCATGCCTAATATAGTTGTAGAAAGGTATGGAGGGAATGATGAGAAGGAATATTGGGGGACAAATTAAGGATGTTGGGATTGATTTATTTTTTTTATTCTTTTTTTGGTGTAATTAAAGTAATTTTCGAATATATGTACGGGTGAAAAGAGGAGTAGATTGAGGAAAGAGGGTGCACGGGGTGTATTTTGATTAGATTAAAAATTATTTTTGGGATAATGAGATGAGATAAGTTTTATTATTTTGGTAAAAAGATGGTTTTTTAGTGGGATTTGAGAAAGATAATTTTTTGCCTTTGGGGATAATGGGGTTGAAATGTGGGCATGTGAAAAAAGATAAAATGATTATTTTATTGGACAATGGGATGTGGATTTGGGATAACGATGTAGTGGATAATTCTTTTCATTTGTGAGAAAAGATATTGTCGGTAAATAAAAGGAATTTTTTATTATTTCGCATGGTTCATGGAAATGAGTAATTGGGTAGTGAAATGGGTGGTTGGGTAGTGTTTGTGGGCTTTATTTAAAGGATATGGAAATCCTTAATGGTTCGACATAAAATTTCTCTTGTATCAGCTTCGCAGGATAAGACTGATATTTTTCCTGCGGAAGGTGCGAAATTGGTGTCAACATCTGCAGAGTTGATGTAGGACCAGTATGGCTTTACAATCTCCCAAAAAAACGATTCCTCTTTGTTCACCAGTTTCGCTGGTTCAGCGTTTTCCACTACCTTTCTTGCGTATATAAAGAGAGCATATTTTTGTAAGACCGAGTTACTGCGTAAAAAGTATCACTCCCTCTCTTTCAAAAAGACTGTCCTCTATTCCGTTTTTGTCAGTCTCAAAATTGTGTCCAGCTTCTATTTATAGTCATATATATCCAATGAACTCTCTAATATACCCTTAAATTTTTTATGTTCATAAATTCAGCTTTAATGGCCAAATCTAAAATATTATAAAAATTTGTATAACTAAGAAAACAAATATATCTTTCATTCCTTTAAAGAGAATATATGTTTACATCCAAAAATTAAATTCCTCGTCAAGTTTATATACTCCATAAATTCGATACCTTTAATTTTCCTTTTATATTTCATATTTATAATGAGGGAGGATCCCCTCACACCCTTATTTTCACACTATCTCACACGTTGAGAGACATTTTCTTAACCAAATTCAAACGGTAACGTATTTGAAGCTAATATCTTGTAAATAGGCTCGTCTTACAAATCTCTACATACCAAAAAAAAAATGAGCTCATTCCGAAATACCAAACTTCACCATCCAACAATCTTAACTTTTTCGGTTGAGAATTAGTCGACTTTCGACGGTCAATTTTCAAAGTAGTAGATGGTGGAGCTATATGTCTCGGAATCAGCTCATTTTTTGTAGGTATGTAGATATTTGTAAGACGAACATATTCCCAAAATAGTAGATTCAAATACGTTACCATTCAATTTTGGTTAAGAAAAATGTCTCCAAACATGTAAGATAGTGTGAAAATAAGGATGTGAGGGGATCATTCCTCATTTATAATCCACCTAACAATTTTAGTTAGTTATTATTGCTAGCATTTTTATAAAATAAAATAGGTAAGTATTTAAGGGTAATCAAGTAAAATACTATGGTATTTTAACATTTTGACAAGGTCAAAAAGGACAATTTTTTTGAACGAAGGGAGTATAACGAATTCCAACATTTTAGGTTTCTTATCTGCCAACATATGTATAAAATTGACCCTCACCTATTGCAAGCATAATTATATTGTCCATCACGTACGGTTGGTACCATATGAGCTATTGTGATAACTATGCAACTTTCATACTCAGGACGCATGGGTCTTTGAAATATCGAATCTGTTGTATTGTCAATTTATGTGTGTCACAACGCCTCAAAATTATATTATTTTCTCACTCAATAAAATATTAATGAATTATAGAGTAAGAAGAAATTCATTCCACATGAGGCTAGTGTTGTTATTCGATTTCAATTTCTTATGTAACAAAAAGGGGATTTCTGATTTTATCAAAGCAATAAATGATAAATGGAAAGAAAAGTAAAAGTAGTTGGAAGTAATCAATGAGATGAGAATATTGGTCAAGGATTTTTATTTTTTTTGTGTTTGAAGAAGTAACTAGAATTGATATTTAACCTCAATTTTATCAAAATCCCTAGAATATCTTGATCGGAAGAACATCCGGTTATTTCCTGAAATAAATCACACTTACATAGAAAAAACATGTATGAATTCTATCAAGAAAACAACTTAACGTGGAAAGCACATTAATGAAGTTTTAATTCCCTATATGCATTAATTTCTATGAAATCGGGCTAGTTAAAACAATTAAACGTGTAAAAGCATTGATCTGATTGAACAAAGGTTATGATCCCACTTGTGACTACTAAGATATATATCACTACAAGCAATACTCACAATTATGCTACTTGTCGGCAGAATTATTCAACATTTGCGTATTGAAAACCATATTCTAGCAATAGAGATGAAAACAAACTCAGTCGATTTCAGACTTGTCCAAACAAGCATTCATATCATATGACAATATAGATAGTGAATCATGCATAAACGATAAATTATGGAGACAAAACTAATTTATTCACAAATATCATGTTTGGAATTCCTACGTATTCCTTAACCAATAATATGTATTTAGCAACCCATAGCTATGGAGTTCATCACAATAATTGAAGTAAATAAAATAAAAACCAAAGAAACCCTATAACCTTAAACAAGATCCAAATTGTAGTTGTCAAAAAACAAAAGTTCCAAGTTGTAGTTGTCAAAAAACAAAAGATGTAGAAGACTTTTCCTTTTATAACTCTTCTTGTTTCCAAAACTAGGTCAAGTCTTCAAAATTCCATACCAAGGAAATCCACCAAGTCCATGTGTGATGAAAACCCATGTAGAAAACTCTGCCCAAAAAATGTGTCTGAAGTCTAGAAAGCGGCCGAAAAACAGCTCAGGTGACCATAAAAGTATCGCACTGTCACCAGTCAAACTGGTCAAGGGAGAGTCAACTGAGTTAACTTAATGATATCATGAGTTAGATCTGAGTTAAGAGAGAGTAAGAGTTAGCTAACTGATCCATATAAGTGGCAGAGGCCTGAGCTATTGCAGGTTATAGTCTGATATTACACCATGGTGGCGCTTCACCAACAAAATATTGCATCATCATGATACACCTTCTATGAGTCCTAATTAAGCATTCATTCACTCACTCCTTCATTCACAACACCAACTCAGTATCTCTATCAAGCCCAAAAGATGCACTTCTAACTTCTTACTATCACCAATTCTGCAGTTCATCCCATACAAACCGTTCCATGTTATATGTATTAAGCACGACTTCATCCTCTTAAGATGTGTGTTATCAACTCAAATCCATACCAAATCAGCACCATCTAGCCAATAACGGAAGCACCAAACAACACCATTTTGTACATTCCCTGGAATTGTCGGAACAAACTCATTATACTATACACAATTCCACATAACCCAGCAACGCTTTCTGCACCCTTTCATACTCCACTTCCTACCCATGACAATCACCATAGCAACAACACTTCTAGTTTTTAGAGCACTGGTAGTTTGAACCGCCAAGTGTTGGTATGTCAAGGTTGGTTGTCATATTTTAAGTCGCTTAATTAGATTACTAGAATCAACTTTGGTAGGGTAGACTAGGAAGTATAGAAATGTTGAGACATACAAGTATTACTCTGAAGACCTGAAGATGTATCGACATCAACGATGGCATCATCATTCCACTTGAGGTTAGTAATACATGACTTGACCTGTTTCCATTTCTATATTGTTGCTTTCAAGTCGTTTGTGATTGAAAATATAACATGCGAAGTTATATATATATATATATATGAAACTCTATTATTAGAGGCTTGATCATCATATTATGATCAAAGTGTCAAGGAACAATATATCAATAGTTATCAATGATTTATATTGGTATATTGAGTGTCGAAGTATAACACTTATCTTTTGAACTCTGTAATTGCAACATTGAATTTATCTTTGTAACTCGTTACTAAATTGTGTAGTGAACATAGGTTTGATTTCATACCTAGAAAACTGCGTTTTATTACATTAGTTTAAGAAAGTAGATGTACGAACTTGTTTCATAGTTGAAAGGAAATTAATATGATTGAAGGTTTGGTTTTCATTGAAGATCTTAAGGTTGGACCGACCTTAACCTATATAAGGAATCAAGGTAGAACTGATCCTAACTCATGTTAGGAGTCAAGGTAGAATCGATCCCTATTGGTAATCAAGGTAGAACCAATCCTAACTTATGTCGGGAGTCAAGGTAGAACCAGTCCCAATAGGTAAAATCGATTTTCACATTCTCGTACACTTTAGGGTTTGTGTGATTTCGGAAATTGGGTTTGCAAAATAGGAAAGTTCAAGATGTCGATATAATGAGTAATGTGAACATGTGATAAAATCTTATATAATTGTTCAAAGATACTCCTTGATACTCAAGGTGATATGCCAAACCAAAATGGTTAGAATCTTTTAATATTTCTGCATGAATATGTTTTGGATTTACCAGCAAGCAAAATCTATCTCTGGAAAGATATATTAGTTAAGTGCTAGATAATATTGAGTTATCCAAAAGAAATTTTGGTTGTACTCTTGGATATTGGTTGGAATTAGACAAAAACGAATTTATGTGCGCTTTTGTGAAATAATAAGGGTACCCAAGTACACCACAATCTTTTCTGTATCAACATATAAGTCTGATACCTTGTGCGATCGTCTATGGACAAAGTCGAGACAATGCAACAACAAGGTAATCACTTGATAATAGTTACGATACAAGATCGATATACTATAAGATCAATATCAAGTGCCTTGGATTCACCTACTAATGTATTTACTTTTAGTTATAACAAAACAATTATAGTTGCGGAGAGTAAAGGTAAATTACATTACAAGATTTTGTTAACGAGGAAACCGCAAATGCAAAAAAACCCTATGACCTAGTCCAGTTTTGAATACTCTCGGAATTAAGCTGTTATACGAAGATTAAAGCCAACCTCATCTAGTTGAGACCAAGTAATTTTCGCACGCGTCTCCTCTTCCATTGTAGGTCTTGAACTTTGGCGATGTATAATCTTCTGGATACTCATATCCTGAAACTTCGGTTGTGTATGGGCTATTCATGGAATCATAGTTGTCTTGTTTTACAACTCGGTAATTTTCTTTGAGGTATTTTGCGATTTCCTTTTGAGACATTCCTCCGATTGTATTCTCCTCGGTCCCAGCATCTAGTCATGCTTCCTTAATGGTGCCTCTTTCTAATTTTGCTTCCTCTCTTATGAGTTTCTTTAATTCTGACTTTGGTCGCATGTTCGTCCAATTATTTCTGCATGTCTTGTAAAGTCGGCCTAGTCACAGTTGTGTTGTTAGTAGTTGTTTTACCTTTTTATTGCACAGTCCTTGATCTTCCTCCTTGAGGTCTTTAGACGATTGGATCTGTAACTACGATTTATATTTCCTTATTGTCTTATGGTACTTCCTCTATCGTTACTCGATCAGGGTCGAATGGTTGGGTGGTCATATGATCGGTAACAATGTCGATCCTAGTGCTTGGAAGCTACATCATGTTGGATGAGAGATAGGCCTCCTGGTGTGGTCGCCAACTTTTTTAGGTGAAAAGTAAGTTTAGGCTAACCAATCCTAGTCACAACATGTATTATGCCTTTCCTAGAAGAGTAAGAAATAGAATGTCCTTTCCATGGTACTTTTCTCTTCCTTATATAGTCTTTCCTAAGATGACATCATAACATTTGACCCTCAAGAACCTCCTCATTTACCAATATTGCATCTTCCTCTTAAAGGGTATTACTCTTTTCTCCCAATTCCTTCCATATCCCTCATTTCTATGGATAGTTCTATGAGAAGTTGGGCTTAGTCCCCAAATTCCCATTTTTCTTCCTGGCTTGGCCTCTCCTCAAGGATATCCCATCTTTAGCTCATAGGTAACCATTTTTCAGGTATATCAACATCAGTCGCTTTAAAAACAAATTTGTTAATCCACGTGGATATGCAAAGTGGATTTTCCAAGTTGGCGGATCATGATGAGACTCGCAGATTAAGAAGATTCGTGCAGTATCAATTAAGCCGCGAGCGGTCATTGTTTAACCACTGATGGCTTTGTTAAAGGCGCCAGCTTCTACTTTAGTAACGGTCACCGGAACGACCGGCTTTCCCTCAATATATACTACTCGATTTCTTCTTTCAAAAAATAACAACAATCATTCATCCAATCAATCTTTTCTTAATTTCTTTTAATTTCAATATTTCTTATTTTTCAACTACGAATCCTGATTTTGGTTCGTTTGAGGAAGATATGGAAATGGATGAAACCTTGTACGAAGAAGAGCAAGAAATATACGTAGAGTTTTTGCGTCCAATGGATGAAGACACAATTCAAGATAAAAGGAGGAAGAGTTTTATGTTGCAATTACATTCAATAATGATACCAAAGCCTTTAGAGACATGTGAAGTGATGACTACAAAATAGACGTGGCGAGATCGACATTTTTACCATGGCAAGATGATGAATGATTACTCATTGGAATAGACACAATCATGATTAAAGTAATCATGCATCATCTTGTCGTGGTAAAAATGTCGATCTCGCCAAGTCCATCTTCTAGTCGTAACTCCGTATGGCTCTAAAGGCTTTGGTATGATCCCGGTTTGTAATTGCAACATAAAATTTCGCCTTCTTCTATCTTGAATTGCATTTTTATCCATTTGACGCAAAAACTCCATACACATTTCATCCATCTCCATATCTTCCTAAGAAGAATCAAAATCAAGATTCATGGTTGAAAATCGAAAGCAATTGAAATTAAGAAAGGATTGACCGAATAAAAGATTGTTGTGAATTTCTGAGATCAAGCTCGAGTAGTGTTTATGGAGGTTGAAACTAACCGTTCCGGTGACCGTTTAAAAGTAGCCATTGACGATTATGGTTCAAACGCTAGCGATTCTCCTACGCACGCCAGCAATTTTCCTATAAACGCCAGCGACAATATTTCGTCCTGGCGCTTGACTATCAACAATCCACTTCTTTCCCATAATGCGAAACCTCGTTTGACCATCCACCTGGCTCAACATAAATTTGTTTTTGGACATTGCGTAGGAATTGCCCTGCAGTACGCTAAAATAACCTCTCGCAAATTTGGTATCCCCTGCACGCTAAAATTTCAGATCTAAAAGACTCGTCCCATAGAAACAATCTTCCGAAACTAAAATCTTCAAAATATTTTCATCCAACTATTCTCTGCTCAACTATGGAGATCTCCGGTGTAATTTCACGGTCAGCGCTGGAACTGATAAGGTTTATGTGATATCTAGAAAATGTACTGTTTACTGTAATCTCAAGGTGTTTGGCGTTTTGGATTTTTATGTTTCTCCTTCAACGTATGATTTGGAGAATAAGAGAAGAAGGACAAGAAGAATTTAGAGATGGGAAAATGAGAAACAAGTTTGTTTTTCTTCGAGGAAAAATGGAAGAAGAAGTTGAAATTGGTTAGGGTTATCGATGTTTTGAGCAATGGGGTTTTAAAGGAAGCATCAGAGATTTTAATGACACATTTGAATTGATTAAAGGAAATGAAAATAAAGAAGAAAGAAGTCAGAAACTGTGATGGTAACACCAGATGGAGAATGGATTGAGGTATGCATGGGAGGGAAGTGTAAGAAATGAGGAGCTGCAGAATTATTACGAGTTTGAGAAAAGGGTTAGTGGAGTTGAAGGTGGTAGTGTTGCTGCTGTTGGTTGTAAATCTAGAGATGGTCCTAGTGTTAGGGTTTTGAACCAATGCAATGGGGAAAAGACAACAACGGTGGAGGAAATTAGTGTTGTTGATGCTCTTCTAGGATTAATCATTTGTGTACTAGAGTTGGTTTAGAACAAGGTTTCTAAGTAGAGAAGATGTTGGGAACACCTCTCTGCACTGCAACAACTACTATACAGGCTTATTGGTTGCAAGGTAGTTACTGATATAAAGCTCTTATTATCACGGTTTCTGACTTTAGTTATTAACAGCTCACTTGTTCTTTCACTTTTGCAGTATAAAGGTGGAGCATATCATAACTATCTTATTCAGTATGCAGTTGCTCTGGTTCGTATATATCCAACCTGTCTACATTTCTCTTTATTATTGCTGTATGCAGTTAGATTGCATAAGTAGCAAAGTATCTTGCAAAACATTCTTATTGATGTGGAAACATATCCATTTATGTCCATTGTATTTGTTGGTATTACTTGTGATGCACAATGCTGACTGTAGAAAATCTTCATTTGGTTGTAGTTACAGAATATTTTTGTTCACATGTATATAGCTTCGAAATAAGACACTTCTAAGAAAAATTAGCCAGCATCAGTGAATCTTGGGTGACTTTTAAAGAATACTGCACTTGATGAAGCCATAATTCCAAGGTTATCATACTTTCAGGAGCCATACATCTATTTCCAATGATACCAGTCAAATAAATGTCCCTGAACTAGTTTCGCTTTGTCGTGAACAGTGTATGTTTCTATAGGAGTGAGTAGTCTATTTTGATTTTAATTTAGTGTTGCATGTGGTTGTGTCTGTACCAACATAATTCATCATTTGGTCGTTGCAAATGAATTCTAAATTTAACATGGTGTTTGTGGATGAAGCATTTGCGTTATCTTTGATCTGTATCTATAAATTGTGAACTTTGATCTGTATCTATATATGAAGTCACGCAGCTTTTTGAAACTACACCCGTGGAGCCAATCCAGCAAGTTGTCTCCATTATACTAGTTGACTTCACCCGTGGAACTATCTTAAGCAAGATGGCTCCACTTCTGTTTTGGAGTCAAGTTCAACAGTTGATTCCACTTTTGGAACCAAAGTTATGCTAGTTGTCTACGCCGTGAAATAACTTAATCAAGTTGATTCCACCCGTGGGACTAACTTATGCTAGTTAACTCTACATCCGAGAAATCATTAATCAAGTCAACAAGAGGAATTAGACTAAGTATTACTTATATACCCCTTAAAATACATCCCTATTTCAACTTAAAAAGTAACTTTACTTTCTAAAAATCTTAGTATCGTAGAAGGGGATTACTGAAGTACCGTTTTTTTTATAGGAGAAAGACTATATAAGGGCGGGTATTTTAGTAATTTTATTTTAAGGGAATAAGGTATTTAGAAGGTGTATTTTTTGAATTGGATAAGGGTGTATTTTAAAACCTCCTATCACTTTCTCCACATATTTGATTGTCATAGCGGATAAAAACCTTCTTATTATTCCCTCCGCTCAAGCCTTAATCTGTGGAGCGAACAATAGGAGGGTTAGGTATGTTCAGGAGCGATTGTAAAAGGTTTATAAGATTAGGTTTCTTAATCCTTTCTGAACACATGTTTTCGTGAAACCGAATTTGTTGAAGCTTGAAAGAATCCTGGTGTATATTTGCGTGAGTAAAATCGTAGTGTTTGTTATGTTTCCATCATCTTGAGTTACGTATAAGAATCAACTTGCAAAGTCACTCTTGCTTACATATAGTAACTTGACTAGGCGTCAATCTCAAACCCATAAGGACATATTAGGTGTCAAGTTAAATCAAAATCTGGGTAAGTACCTTGGGGTGCCTATTCAGAATGGTTGTGTTAGTCTGTCGTTTCCAATATCTTAATCAAATATTGAGTCTCGATTGCAGGGAGGAAAAGCAATATGCTTACCAGGTAAAACCACCTTGTTGACAGCTTATAGCCTTATATTGACCCTGTTATTAACCATATTATGAATGTATTGAAACTTCCTAAATCCTTCAGTAAGAAAATTGGTGAATATCGCAGGGACTTTTTATGGCATGATAGTTCATATAATTGGTTGGACCTGTATTAAAAGACCAAGGTCTTCTTATAGTTGGAGAGGAAGTTTCCGTAGATATCTAGTTAGGGATTTATTAAGTGGGGTACTGGTACCGGAGACACTGTTAATTATTGGATTGACCCTTGAGTCCGGTCTTATCCTTTGGCCGCCAGTATGGATATACCTTTGAATTGTGATCCTCATCTCAGAGTTGGCCAAATTATGGATAAATCTGATAGGAACTGGGACTTGGATGATTTGAAACAAGCTGTTCTCACTTACATCTTGAATGCTATTTCTGTTATTTCTGTACCTTCTTTTGCTCATCCGCAGTTGGTCTATTCGGGACATAATTCAGGTAATGCTATAGTCAAAGTGGCCTTTTGGCAGGAACTTTCTTGTACTCGAGGTAGTGCGTCTATTAATAGGGATTGGCAATTGTATCATAACAAGCTCAAGGTTTCTGAACTACTAAATCGTTTTGGGTTAACTATTCCAGGTTGCTCGTTATGTTTTAATGATATTGAAACATGTCCTCACTTATTTCTTGTTTGTATGATTTGGCTGTTTCTAAAACAACATTGAGGATTACGTAATACACCTTTGGAACCGCTTGATCCTAGTTGGTCACTTGCTTTAAGCAAACCTTAAAGTTTAGAGCTACTATATTTCATGTTTCTTGGGAATTTTTACTTCCTCAACCTTTATGGTAGATTTGGCTGGCTCGCAATAACTTTGTTTTCGACATGTTCCTTTTGTTTGCAAAACAGTTGTTTATGCACTGAGATTAGCTAAGCAATTTTTGAGCTTTCTTTGATTCCGAGTACTACTCGCCGTTCTAGTCGGGTGATTAATGTGCAATGGGGGTTCCCCCCTAAACATGGTTGATCAAATATGGAATGTGGAAAAGACAATAATGTACAGGAAATTAGTATTGTTAAGGCTCCTCCAGTCCTAATCCTTTGTGTATTGGAGTTGGTTTAGAACGAAGTTTCTTAGTAGAGAAGATCTTAGAACACCTCCCTGCACTGCAACAACTACTATACCGGCTTATTGGTTGCCAGGTAGTTACCGATATGGAACTCTTATTAACAGTTATGACTTTAGTTACTAACAGCTCACTTGTTGTTTTACTTTTGCAGCCTGAAGGTGGAGCATATTATAAATATCTTATTCGGTGTGTGGTTGCTCTGGTTCTGGTTCATGTACTATCTAACCTGTCTACATTTCTTTATCATTGTTGTATGTACTTAGATTTTACGAGTACCAAATATCTTACTAAACATTGATATGGCAATGAATCCATATATTCCATTGTATGTTCTTTTTCTGGCTGTTTGGTATTACTTGTGATGTAGATAGTTGGCTGTAAAAAAACCTTCACTTGATTAGGTTGTAGTCTAAGGATATCTTGTTCACATGTTCATAATTTTAAAATAAGACACTTTAATATATTTCTAGCCATCATTTGCGAATCTTAGGAGACTTATTTGTTCTCTACATTTTGGAGTACAAATGTTTATAAGATCCTGAATGGTAAGGCTTAGAAAAACAAATCAAACCATAACTCATATCTCTATGCCTTGTGTCAATGGCCATAAATTAACAATTTGAAGATCCATAAACTGTAAACCATCACTATCTTCATCATTATGATCCTTACCGTAGACCATAGTAAAGTAGAAAAAGAATATCGTGAACACTGTATGTTTCACTGGGATTAAGTAGTCTATTTTGATTTTAACCTAGTGTTTAATGTGGTAATGTGTCTGTATCAACAAATTTCATCGTTTGGTCCTTGCAACATCTATTTTTTATATTAAATGGTGTTTGTGGATGAAGTATTTATGTTGTCTTTGATCTGTATCTATAAATTGTGAACTTTGATCTTAATATGTGAATTCACGTAGGTTTTTAAAATCACACCTGTGGAGCCAACTTCATCGTGTTAACTCCACCCATGGAATCAACTTCAGCAAGTTAACTCCATTTGTAGAAACAACTTGTGTTAGTTGATTCCACCCGTGGAACCAACTGAAGCAAGGTGGCTCCAGGTTTATAAGAAACTTCAATAAGGTGATTCCACTTATTGGAACCAACTTCTGCTAGTTGTATTCCCTCATGGAACCAACTTCTGCTAGTTGTCTCCCCTCATGGAACAAACTTTAGGAAGTTGGCTCCATTCTACCCATGGAACAAAATTAAGCAAGTTGGCCTGAACCTGAAGTGGAGCCACCTTGCTTAAGTCAACTCAAAGACTGTATAAGAAAGGGTGTTTTGGTAATCTCAGTTTTAGTGAATAGGGTTTCTAGATAGTGGGGTGGTTTTTAAGTTGGATAAAGGTATATATAAAAAATCCCCCCCAACTTCTAAAATCCCTATTCCCTTAAAAGGAGATTACTGACACACCATCCCTTAAATAGTCAGTCTCCACTCTATCACACACAACATCTCTCTTCCCTTATCACTACCAGTCTACCACCACCCTGTTCCGTATAAGAATAAAATTGCATTATGAATCCATGTTAACTCATTGTTAGTTTGTTTTTACAAGTCATACTCTTTTCTTTTGTCGTCACACTTTATCATTCCTATGTTACAACATGACTTGATGAACATCACAATCAAGTTGGACCTCATCAAGGCTTATTTATGGTAGTTTAAATTGGGACTTTTTACAGTATGTTCTCTCTTGTTTTGGTGTTCACACATATATGATACAATTGATTTATGCTTGCGTCGGTTCTGCGGATTTTCAAGTTCTTAACATTGGATCCCCCTGCAACACTTTGCTTCTTCTAGCAGCCTTAGACATGGAGATCTTTTATCTCGTTGCCTGTTTGTTATCGGGGTTAAAGTCCTTGCTCATTTTATGGATTTGGCTGTGAAAAATAGCCATGTCTCTACTTTTGCCATAGCATTTTGCATAATTTCTTTACGAATGACAGTGTTATCTTTTTGAATGCTATTGTAACTAATGTTACTTGTCTTGAGCAGCATCTGGAATCTTTTTGTTTGTGGTCTATTAATTATACTAAACAACTCTTGCGTACGTCTAATTACTTGACTAGGCGTCAATCACAGACCCTTAGGGACATATTCAGTGTCAAGTTAAGTCAAAATCTGGTAAGTACATTGGGATGCCTATTCAGAATGGTCGTGTTAGTCCGTCCTGTTTCCAATATCTTTATAAAATATTGAGTCGCGATAGCAGGGATGGAAAAACAATATGCTTACAAGGTTAACCTTGTTGACGGCTTCTATTGACCATGTTGTTAACCATATTATGAATGTATTGAAACTTCCTAAATCCTTCAGTAAGAAAATTGATGAATATCACAGGGAATTTTTATGGCATGATTGGAAAGGTAAGCAAACCTTAAAGTTTAGAGCTACTGTATTTCATGTTTCTTGGGAATTTTTTACTTTCTCAACTTTATGGCAAATTTGGATGGCTCGCAATAACTTTGTTTTTCGACATGTTCCTTTTGTTTGCAAAACATTGTTGATGCACTGAGATTAGCTAAGAAATTTTATGAGCTTTCTTTGATTCCAGGTACTAGTCGCAATTCCAGTTGGGTGGTTAACGTGCAATGGTTGCCCCCCTAAACATGGTTACTCAAATATGGAATGTGGAAAAGACAACAACGGTGGAGGAAATTGGTTTTGTTAAAGCTCCTTCAGGCTTAATCCTTTGAGTATTGGAATCGGTTTAGAACAAGGTTTCTAAGTACAGAAGATCTTAGAACACCTCCCTGCACCGCAACAACTACTATGATTGCTTATTGGTTTCCAGGTAGTAAAACTCTTATTCGCAGTTTCTGACTTTAGTTATAAACAGCTCACTTGTTCTTTCACTTTTGCGCCTGAAGATAGAGCATATCATAAATATCTTATTCAGTGTGCGGTGACCGGTTGCTCTGGTTCTGGTTTGTGTACTATCCAACCTGTTTACATTTCTCTTTATCATTGTTATTGATAGGGAAAATATCTTACATAGCATTGATTTTCTTACATATCTTACAAGTAGCAAAATATCTTACATAGCATTGTTATTGATAGGGAAACGAATCCATATATATCCATTATATGTTCTTTTTCTGACTGTTTGGTACTACTTGTGATTTAAAATGCTCGCTGTAGAAAATCTTCATTTGATTTGGTTGTATATAGTTGAAGAAAATCTTCTTCACATGTTTATAATTTTGATATGAGACACTTCAATATATTTCTTGCTATCATTTGTGAATCCTGGGAGACTTATTTGTTCTCTACATTTCAGAAGACAAATGTTTATGGGATCCTAAATGTTAAGGCTTAAAAACACAAGTCAAACCATTGAACTCATATCTCTATGCCTTACATCAATGGCCATGAATTAACAATTTTAAGATCCATACAGTGTAAACTGTGCACTATCTTCTTCATTGTAATACTTACTCCCATAGACTATATAGCAAATAAAAAGAATATCGTGGACACTATGTTTCACTGGGAGTAATTAAGTAGTCTATTTTGATTTTAACCTAGTGTTTAATGTGGTAATGTGTCTGTACCAACAAATTTCATCATTTGGTCCTTGCAAATCTGTTTTGATTTTAATATGGTCTTTGTGCATTTGAGTTATCTTTCATTTGTATCTATAAATTGTGAACTTTGATCTTAATATGCGAAGTCACATGGCTTTTTGAAACCACACATGTGGAGCCAACTTCATCAAGTTAACTCCACCTGTGGAAGCAACTTATGCTAGTTGACTCCACCCGTAAAACCAACTTAAGCAACGTGCCTCCAAGTTTAGAAGCAACCTCAACAAGGTGGCTCCACTTATGGAACCAAATAATGCTTAAGTTGAACTTTTTAAACTTATTTTCAAACTTATTATTTTTTTGTTTTCTTTGTCACAATTTACCGTCCTCACATGACAACATAACACTTTAAACTTGAACTTTTTACAACATGTTCTCTCTTGTTTTGGTGTTCCCCAATTCAATTGATTTATGCTTGTGTCAATTTTGTGGATGATCGCGTCAGTTCTGCGGATTTTCAAGTTCTTATCAATGGATCCCCCTCTCAACACTTAACTTTTTCTAGCGGCCTTGGACACGAAATTCTTTATCCCCTTACCTGTTTATTAGTAGGCTTAAAGTCCCTTCTCATTGATTTGGCTGTGAAAAAAAGCCTTTTCTCTACTTTCGCCGTAGTGTTTAGCATAATTTCTTTGCGGATGACAGTGTTATCTTTTTGAATGCTACTGTAACTAATGCTACCTCTCTTAAGCAGCTTTTGGAATCTTTCGAATTAAGACACTCTAATATATTTCTAGCCATCATATGTGAATCCTGGTAGACTTATTTGTTCTCTACAGTTGGATTACAAATGTTTATAGAATCCTCGATGGTAAAACTTAGAAAAACAAATCTAACCGTTGAACTGATATCTCTATGCCTTATGTCAATGGCCATAAATTAACAATCTTAAGATCCATACAGTGTAAACTGTGCACTATCTTCATCATTATAATACTTATTTCCATAGACCATAGTAAAAAAAGAATACTGTGAACTCTGTATGTTTCACTGGGAGTAATTAAGTAGTCTATTTTTATTTTACCCTAGTGTTTAATGTGGTAATGTGTCTTTACCAACAAATTTCATCATTGGGTCCTCGCAGATCATTTTTGAATTTATTATGGTGTTTGTGGATGAAGCATTTATGTTGTCTTTGATCTTTATTTATAAACTGTGAACTTTGATCTTAATATGTGAAGCCATATAGCTTTTTGAAACCACACGTGTGGAGCCAACTTCATCAAGTTAACTCCATCCATGGAATCAACTTCAGCAAGTTAACTCCACTCCACCCGTGGAAACAACTTATGCTAGTTGACTCCAAGTTTAGAAGAAAGTTCAACAAGGTGACTCCACTTAAGGGGAACCAATTTCTGCTAGTGTCCCTCATGGAACCAACTTCATTTAGTTGATTCCCCTCGGGAAACAAACTTAAGCAAGTTGGCTCCACTCCATCCGCAGAACCAACTTCATCAAGTTAGACCAAACCTGAAGTGGAGCCACCTTGTTTAAGTCAACTTAAAGACTGTATAAGAAAGAGTGTTCTGGTAATCTTAGTTTAAGGGATTAGGGCTTCTAGAAAGTGGGACCACTTTTAAATTGGATAAGGGTATATTTTAAGGGGTATTTAAGTAATATATTCTTATCTAACTTAAAAAATCCCCCATCCTCTATAAACTCTATTTCCTTGAAAAAAGATTATTGACACACCCTCACTTAAATAGTCATTTTCCACTCTATCACGCATGACATCTCTTTTCACTCACCACTACCGCCATGCTGTTCCATAATAGAATAAAATTGTCCATGTTAACGCATTTTGATTTTGTTTTTACAAGTCGTACTTTTTTTTTTGTCACAGTTTACTGTTCTCACGTTACAACATAACTTGATGAACATGCTTTACCAAAAAAAAAAGCTTAATGAACATGGCACTCAAGTTGGATCTCAACAAGGTCTATGGCAGTTTAAATTGGGACTTTTTACACTCTCTTGTTTTGGTGTTCACCCATTTATGATTTATGCTTGCGTCAGTTCTGCGGATTTTCAAGTTCTTAACAATGGATTCCCCTCCCAACACTTTACTTCTTCTAGTGGCTTTAAACATGGGGATCTTTCATTCTGTTGCCTGTTTGTTATTGGGCTTAGAGTTATTTATCGTCTTATGGATTTGGCTGTGAAAAATAGCCATTTCTCTACTTTTGCCATAGCATTTCGCGTATTTTCTTTATGGATGATAGTGTTATCTTTCTGAATGCTACTGTAACTGATAGTGTTATCTCTCTGAATGCTACTGTAACTAAGCTACTTGTCGTAAAACAGCTTTTGGAATCTTTTTGTTTGTGGTTTATTGAAGATGCTTACCAGGTTAAGTCAATCTCTTGCTTGCGTCTAATTACTTGACTAGGCATCAATCTCAGACCCTTAGGGACATATTAGGTGTCAAGTTAAGTCAAAATCTGGGTAATTAAATTGGGGTGCCTATTCAGAATTGTCGTGTTAGTCCGTCCTGTTTCCAGTATCTTTATCAAATATTGAGTCTCGATTGCAGGGATGAAAAATCAAGATGCTTTCCAGGTTAAACAACCTTATTGACGGCTTCTATGGACCCCATCGTTAACCATATCATGAATGTGTTTAAACTTCCCAAGTCCATTACTGAAAGAATTGATAAATATCGCAGTGAAGATAATTTTTAAAATGCATGTATGTGTGGTCTTGGAATTCGAGATCTTGATTCTAATAATGAAGCTTTTATTGGCTAAGACGGCTTGGCGAAATGAACCCTGTTTTGACCCTATTATGACAGGCTAAGGATCTCAAAAATGAAGACCTATAGTAAGCTACCGGGGATATATTAAGTGGGCTACTGGTGTAGGAGGCGCTGTCGATTTTTTGACCGACCTTTGGGTCCGGTCCTACCCTTTGCCTGCCATTATGGATATTCCTTTGAATTGTGATCCCACTTGCGTCTTGAATGATATTTCTGTTATTCCTGTACCTTCTTTTGCTTATCCACAGGTTGGTTGGTCTATTCGGGACATACATCAGGAAATGTTACAGTTAAAGGAGCCTATTGACAAAAACTTTCTTGTACTTGTGGTAATGCCTCTTTTAATAGGGATTGACGGACGATATATGGTCTATTGAAATTCCCTCAGAAGCTAATACGTTTTTGCCTGTAGTTGTCTCCTAATAAGCTTAAGGCTTATGAATTATTATCATTTTTGTCAGCAGTTGTGTTGTAATAAGCTTAAGGATCGTGAATTATTATATCGGTTTGGGTTAACCAGCACTCCTGTTTGCTTTTTATGTTGTCATGATATTGAACATGTGCTCACTTATTTCTTGTTTGTCCTATTGTTACTCCTAATAGAGATATAAAGAGGGTATCAGGAATATGATCTACATGAAGAATAGAGTTTAGCTATATACATCGGTGAAATGTATTGGCGTATCAGACTATAGTGGCGGAAGGATAAGCTATGCTGCCGTGAAGGATAACTGTCTTGAGCTTTTGTTTGTTTGAACGTGTGCTTCACAGGTATTACAGCTGTTAGTAAGCTTATTTAACAGACTGTTGCACAGACGAGGACGCGTAGACGCGGACGCGGCCGCGGACACTATAAAATTCTCAAAAAACTAGGACGCGGACACGTATATACATATTTTATTTATATATTATCTATATATATATTCATGTATTTATATAGCAAAGTCACGTATTTCGACGCTAAAAATTAGAAAATGATGCTACATGTGTATAAATTTCAAAAAAAAAAAGAAGATATCGTTTGTTTATACACGCCGAATGTCAAACAATCAGTCATTATTAAACACATGGCACAATTAAAATGCATTCTTAGAACAACACATGTCCAATTAAAGGTATACGTGATGTCATTTCCAATTACAAAACCCTAATAAAGACCTAAATTATTGATCTAAATGTTTGTCTTTCTTCATTTGGTTAATAATAGTAAAAATATACTTGTTCCCGAGTCCTATTCGGGTTATTATTTTAAAAAAAAAAAAAAACAAGTTTGCTTATCAATTTGGCATCTCGTATCAACGCTAAAATGGTTCATGCTCTTAGTCGCTAGATCTTTTTAGCGATTTAAGGAGGCCCCTAAACTATGAAAAAAGTGAAAACTACAATAACCCCCCTACTATATGGGTTCAACATATAGAAACCCCACAAAGTGGACTCTTCACTATCAACTCCATACTTTAGGAAAATGCTATTACTATGCCCAAAATATCAAATTTTCTTCAGATCCGGCCCATAATTAATTATTATGAATTTTAATAATGACAACACTACCCTAAAGTATAAATACAAGAGGAATATCAGAATATTCTTTTCATTTCTCTATTATCTTTCTCTCTCTTCTCTATTTCTCTCCCGGTTCTATCGAATTCAGATCGATGAAGAATAAGAATAATCAATTTGATTCAATAGATTTTATTGTTGATCATCATTTAAACTACAAATATGAATCAATCATTCAATCGATTTGATGTGAATCTAGGTTTCAGTTGGTTCTAAGTTGCACCAGATTAGGTTTTTGTTGGTTTAACTGGTTTTCTGAAGAATTTGAATCTCGAATTTTAGGTTTCAGTTGATTCGAAGCTGCATCAGGTTAACTTTTCGT
This sequence comes from Papaver somniferum, assembly GCF_003573695.1. NCBI lineage: Eukaryota > Viridiplantae > Streptophyta > Magnoliopsida > Ranunculales > Papaveraceae > Papaver > Papaver somniferum. The sequence goes on along the minus strand of NW_020651082.1, from coordinate 4,487,080 downwards.
CATTCTTACTTTTCTTAGTTCGATTAGGTTTTTTATTTTTGTTTTGATTGATTCTATTCAGATCTGAGAAGAAGAAGAACCTGATTTTTCTTGAATCAATCGAAGATCTTCAATGTCGTTTTAACCTTAATTACTTACTTTTTGTGCAGGTTCAACAAGAGAATTAAGAAGATATTCGACAGCAGCAGAAATGAAATCGTCGTTATTCATTTCATCTTTGACAACAACTAATGAAGTCATCTTATAATAATAATTCATCTGAAGATTTGGTATGAGCAAGATCTTAAAATCAGTAAGATTTCTCTCGTTTTTTCTTGAATCAACAGGTTTTAAATATAGGTATACGTTTAGATATTTGTTGTTGTTGATGATGATAATGTTTTATAAGATAAATTGATTGAAAACTGTTCTACTGATAATAAAATTCCCCACAAGATTGATGAAGCAAACTTTATAGAGATGTAAATGAGACATATATCTGTGTTTTTACTAGATGTGAATGATTAATTGAAAATTATTGTAAAAGAAAGAACAGATTCTCATGAGAAGACAAAGCTTATCGTTATCAGTAATTGTAGAGGGTACTAATGTTCATTAATATATTTATGTATTGTATGTACCAATTCACTGATTATGTATGTCATAATTCCTTTTGAACAATGAAATATGAAATTATAGATGCAATGGTTTTGTATGGCAGTGTTTTTGATCCAATGTTTTTTGGATTTCTCAATTATAACCAGTAATGGGTAATAACTAGTTGTATCTAATTCTCATTTGACGCTTAGTTGCGTGTGAATTTTAAGCAGAATTGGCAGTAGATGTTAGTGTCTTGTTAATTGGAGTCTCTTGGTAAGTGTTGATATGGGTAGAACCGAGAAAACAACAGCAAGTATTCATTTATATTCTCTCCCTATCTCCTTGTATTTTTTGATGACTTGGATTTATTGTTGGAACGCTGACGAAGTAAGATCAGACTCCAACTAACGAAGTTGTTGTTTCGTATGAAACCTTACCTGATTGTAAGAGTTCAAATTTTTTATTTTTTATTTTAGATTATCTTTAATTGATCATGGTGGTTCGTCAATGCATATGCCCAAAGCCAACAGTTGATGCTATATTTGCGCTTGGAGGTGGTTTAGAATTGGAAATGGTTAGTGATTTATGCTAACTAGTAGTTATATGGATGTGTAACTAGTAGTTACACAAGCTATATGGATCTGTAAACACTAGTTACACAAACTATATGGATGTGTAACTTCTAGTTACACATGCTGGGATATAAAGTTTATGTTCTATATATTGCAGGTTCTTATGAGAAGGTATATCATGCATATTGGAATGAAAATGTAGGTTATAATATTTGGGGTCAATTCGTATACTTTATGGTTTATACAAGTTTCTTCTATTTTTCTCCCTAAGATGTGGTTCTTACTAGATAACATTGGTTGGTAGTTGCTTTATGGCCAGCTTGTTCTCAGTAAAGGACCATCATTCGGTTTGGATGATCATCTAGATAAAGAAGCGAGCAAAGCAGGTCAATTATTTATCCTAAAAATCTCTCCCTCGAATCTTCCATGAAAAGGAAAAAACTATTCAATGCACTCAAATTCTTTTTGACGTTTTTCTTTGTGAGTAGCTTAGGCACAGAAGCAAATGATAGCAGAAGAGGTTGCTTCGGTGCTTAGTAGTAGTGTTGATCTTAATACAATGCCAACTGAAAAGTTTGTTTATTTTGTTTCAAATCGTAACAAAAGAAATATGAGAGAGTTTGGAATATAATACTTTTGAGTTTCTGTTCAGCTCTGAAAATATGGTAACTACATTGCGTGTTGGGGCAGAGTATGCTGGAGTTCCTGTACATAACTGCATGCTTATTGCTGGAGGCCAATCTGGTGTATCTGGATCTTAATGCATACTCATGCCATGTATCGTTCTGCGGAGCAGGTCTGTGATTTCTTATATACACCTGTAATACAAAACAGAATGGGTTTTTGAGCTTGGACGACCGGATAACATTTTGAGAGACAAACGTTCCAGCGAAAGACATCCAACGGTCGTCGTTTCTGTAACCCCTCTCATTATGAATCAAAATTTATTAATCTTTATTTATTGCATCACCTCATAACCCAAGATATTCAAAAAAACATTAAATGAAATCATATATAATATATTATACATGCATTAATTGGATTTAGTGGTGGCATGATGAATCTAATGGGAAATGAGATTTATTTGTCTACTTTTATTCATAACTCATAAGTGAGATATGCGTACACACTGTTACTTAAATGATTTTGTGCTCGTTTTTGGATAACGTATATGAATAATTTTACAATGTACTTATAGACATTATTTTCGCTTAAAACAAAATAGAAAACTATCTTGCGAAGGAACGCGATTTAAAGTCCGAATTTTTTTTTGCACCAGTCAGATATCATATTAAAGCATTTCCCTTATGACACGAACTATCTCTAGATATTTATTAGAACTCTCTGTTAACTTCATGTCGTGCCGTTACGGCATGGGTTATTTCTAGTCAACATACATTATACGTTTATTGTACAGTTCATGATTTGATCATATTTGCAGAGTGTTATAACTGGGCAAGATAAATGGACTTGTAGCTACTAGTTACATGTGCTAATTAGATGTGTAGCTACTAGTTACACATGCTAATTAGATGTGTAACTTATAGATACACATGCTAATTGGATAAGATACAAAGTCTATGTTATATGCATGATGATCATTTTCTAGAAAATGGTGGTAACAGTCGTCATAGGCAATTATTTGATTTTAGTTTATGGTACAGTTAAGATTCGATTTCAATAAAATCCATATTTGATTTAGACGAAGGAGATTTAGTTGCTATTATACTTATAAATGCTTGTTTAACCATGAAACATTATTAACTAAAGACATAATTGAAGAATCTGGATTAGCTGAATCATTAGGACTTTCAGTTGTCTTAATGTATGAGAAAAGTATTGGTGAAGCTTTTAATTTGGCTGGTTATTTTCTCGTTTGCATATGTTTGAAGTCTTTATTGTTTAATCACCTTGTCAAGGATGCGATAGTTCATGAATTGACCTCATCTTTCGACGTTAACTTCGTATTGCAAATAGGAAAATTTGAGCTTCGTATCATGGAGGGAGAGTTTGCTGATCCTCATATTGTAGTTATGCTTGGTGAAAACGGGACAGGGAAGACGACATTTCTTTGCTTGCTGGTACACCTTTTTAGATCCCTCTCTTGTTGTTTTTAGTTTCAAATTCTATGTCTTGACTGCGCATTTATTCACATTACACAAGTAGGATGCATGTGTAACTTCTAGTTACACATGTTATATGCTTGTGTAACTCCTAATTACACAAGTAGGATGCATGTGTAACTCTGAATTACACTAGACAGATGCATGGGTATCTTCTAGTTACACATGCTAAAATTAACAAACCTTGTAACCAAAAAATTACGCATGCCAGTTACACAAGCTTTATGGATGTGCAACTGCTAGTTACACATGCTAATTGGATGTATAACTATAAATTACACATGCTAATTGAATGTGTAATTGGGAGTTACACATGCTATGTGGATGTGTATCTGTTGCATATGCTTATACTTTGGCGTGTTTGATGAGCACTTGTTTTGAGTTTGCAAAAAATTTGAATTCTTGCAGCAAAGTTGTTTCTTAAGCTTTGGTTTTTAATTACTTGATTTCACATCTCCTTATGGTAGTAGTTATATGTTGCAATCTCTTTTTCCTTTGCAAGATCACACGCACAAAAAAGAAAACGAGAAGAAGAAAAAGGGCACCAGACTATTCCACTATTGGACCATTGAGGATTGCTGATTTCCACTGGTATTGTAGAGATGCAGAGGTAGATGATGAAATGGAAGCCCAGTCAATCATGATATTAGTCACTGATCAGTAATTCCACATTGACTCACGGTGTGTTGATGGGTTATGGAAATATATGCTGGAAAAAAAGGGTTGAGAAAACTTTTGAAAAAAGAACAACTGACTTCACTTTTCCCCCTTTTTGCAACTCTTTTAATCGGTCGCCTTTTTTTTTAACGGACAAATTATTGTAAATGAATATTTAAAGTAATACATGTATTTTCTGTATGTGTAGTTTTGATGTATAACAGATGAGTATACATTTATATATGCATGTGTAACTTTTTATTACACATGTCATACGCATGTGTAACTTCTGCATACACATGTTATATGCATGTGTAACTACTGATTACACATCTATATATAAGTGTAACTTTGAATTACACATGCCATATGGATGTGTAACTTTTAGATACACATGCTATATGTTGGTGGTCGGTGGTGGTGACGTGAGGTGGTCGGTGGCGGCGACGGTTGTCAGTGGCAGCTGGTGGTGGTAGTGGTCGGAGGTGGTGGGCGATGGCGGTGGTGGTGGTCGGAGGTGGCTGGCAATGGTGGTCGGAGGTGATTGAGGGTAGTGGTTGGTGGTGATGGTGGTTGGCGGTGGTAGTGGTGGCCGGAAGTGGTGGAAACATCATCACACTATATTTTTAAAAAATTTGGATCTAAATTTAAATTTGATTTAATTATGGAATTGACAATATACATAAAGGTATCAACGTCTTTTAATATTTTGGCGCATAAATTTACGCTTCTTTTCAAGGTCTTCCTATTATGGGTAACGTCTTTTAATTTTCCCTTCCAAAAATTCTAAGCGCCGTGGATTCTGCCGCTTGCCATCACCTAAGTGCTGAATCTTGCGGTACAACCCGCACGACCCAACCCTTAGTGGGTGTAGCAGGGCTGTTAAATACGCTCAAAAATATTTCAGTTCTAAACGACTCTTTATCAGCTCAAAAATAAATCTTCAAAATGTTTTCATCAACTATAAACAGAATCAATGGCGATCTCCGGTATAATTTCACGGTCGTATTGCGGCGCTGGAACTGATGAGATGTACGTGATATCTAGAAAATTTACAGTAATCTCAAGGTGGCATCTTTCCTTCAAGTCTGGTTTAGAGAATAAAGAGAAGAAGGAGAATTCAGAGATGTGAAAAATGAAGACTAAGGTTTTTATTTTATTTTTTCTTTTTATCGATGTTTTGAGTCAATGGGGTTTGGATTAAAGAAGGAGAATATGGTTTGATCTCTCAAGTTAAAAGGAAAGAATTTAGAGGAAGCATCAGAAATTCTAATGGCAGATTTGAATCGATTGAAATGGAAAGAAAGAAGAAAGGATTCAGAAATTATGATGGCAACACCAGATGGAGAGGGATTGAGGTATGCATGGGAGGGGAGTGTAAAGAATCAGGAGCTGCAGAATTATTAGGAGTTTGAGAAAAGGGTTAGTGGAGTTGAAGGTGGTAGTGTTGCTGTTGTTGGTTGTAAGTGTAGAGATGGTCCTATTGTTAGGGTACTGAATCAGTGCTATGGGAAAAGACAAGAACAGTGGAGGAAATTGGTGCTGTTAATGCTCTTTTAGGATTAATCATTTGTGTACTGGAGTTGGTTTAGAATATGGTTTCTAAGTATAAAAGATGTTGGGAACACCTCTCTGCACTGCAACAACTACTATACAGGCTTATTGGTTGCCAGGTAGTTACTGATATAAAGCTCTTATTATCACAGTTCTGACTTCAGTTATTAACAGCTCACTTGTTCTTTCACTTTTGCAGCTTGAAGGAGGAGCATATCATAACTATCTTATTCAGCATGCAGTTGCTCTGGTTCGTGTCTATCCAACCTGTCTACATTTTCTCTTTAATATTGTTGTACGCAGTTAGATTGCATAAGTCGCAAAATATCTTGCCAAACATTGTTATTGATGTTCTTTTTCTGACTGTTTGTATTACTTGTGATGTACAATGCCGACTATAGAAAATTTTCATTTGGTTGTAGTTAAAGAATATTTTTGTTCACATGTTTATAATTTCGAAATAAGACACTTCTAAAAAAAAAATGAACCATCATTGGTAAATTTTGGGTGACTTTTAAAGAATTCTGCACTTCATGAAGCCCAGGTTATCATACTTTCTGGGGCCATACATTGAAAAAATATTTCCAATGATAACAATCAAATAAATGTCCCTGAACTAGTTTCGCTTTGTCGTGAACAGTGTATGTTCCTATAGGAGTAAGTAAGTAGTCTATTTTGATTTTAATTTAGTGTTGCACGTGGTTGTGTCTCTACCAACATATTTCATCATTTGGTCATTGCAAATATATTTTAAATTTAACATGGTGTTTCTGGATGAAGCATTTGAGTTATCTTTGATCTGTATCTATAAATTATGAACTTTGATCTTAATATATGAAGTCACACAGCTTTTTGAAACTACACCCATGGAGCCAACTTCAGCAAGTTGTCTCCATTATACTAGTTGACTTCACCCGTGGAACCAGCTTAACCAAGATGGCTCCACTTCTGTTTTGGAGGCAAGTTCAACAGCTGATTACACTTTTGGAACCAAAGTTATGCTAGTTGTCTACGCTTGTGAAATAACTTCATTAAGTTGATTCCATCCTCGGAACCAACTTATGCTAGTTAACTCCACCCATGGAACCAACTTCAACAGACTTCATCCGGGAAATCAAAAATCAAGTCGAAAATAGGAATTAGACTAAGTATTACTTATATACCCCTTAAAATACATCCTTATTCCAACTTAGAAAGTAACTTTACTTTCTAAAAACCTTAGTACCGTAAAAGGGAATTACTGAAATACCCTTTTTTTTTATAGGAGAAAGACTATATAAAAGTGGATATTTTAGTTATCTCATTTTAAGGGAATAAAGTTTCTAGAAGGTGAAGTTATTTTTTAAATTGGATAAGGGTGTATTTTAAAACCTCCTATCACTTTCTCCACATATTTGCGCTCAAGCCTTAATCTGTGGAGCGAACAATAGGAAGGTTAGGTGTGTACAGGAGAGATTGTAAAAGGTTTATTAGATTAGGTTTCTTAATCCTTTCCGAACACATGTTTTCGTGAGACCGAATTTATTGAAGCTTGAAAGAATTCTGGTGTATATTTGCGTCAGTAAAATCGTAGTGTTTGTTATGTTTCCATCATCTCGCGTTCTGTATAAGAATAAAATTGCAAAATCACTCTTGCTTACGTATAATAACTTGACTAGGTGTCAGTCTCAGACCCTTAAGGACATATTAGGTGTCAAGTTAAATCAAAATATGGGTAAGTACCTTGGGGTGCCTATCAAAATGGTTGTTTTAGTCCGGCCTGTTTCCAGTATCTTTATCAAATATTGAGTCTCGATTGCAGGGATGGAAAAGCAATATGCTTACCAGGTAAAACCACCTTGTTGACAGCTTATAGCCTTATATTGACCCTGTTATTAACCATATTATGAATGCATTGAAACTTCCTAAATCCTTCAGTAAGAAAATTGGTGAATATCACAGGGATTTTTTTTTTTTGATCGATCAGCAGCGGAAATTGAACCCGCAACCTATAGGTTGGGAGTCCAATCCCTGGCCAACTGGGCTACTGCCAGTTGGTTATCACAGGGATTTTTTTACGGCATGATAGGGAAGGTAAGCATAAAATGCATGTAAATGGTTGATATAAGATTCAATTATTACAGGCCAAGTATTTCAAAAATGAAACTTTTGGACCTGTATTAAAGGACCAGGGTCTTCTTATAGTTGGAGAGGAATTTTCTGTAGATATAGAGTTAGGGATTTATTAAGTGGGGTACTGGTTCCTTTGGCCGCCAGTATGGATATTCCTTTGAATTGTGATCCTCATCTTAAAGTTGGCCAAATTATGGATAAATCTGATAGGAACTGGGACTTGGATGATTTGAAACAAGCTGTTCTCACTTACGTCTTGAATGCTATTTCTGTTATTTCTGTACCTTGTTTTGCTCATCCGCAGGATCAGTTGGTCTATTTGGGACATAATTCAGGTAATGCTATAGTTAAAGTGGCCTTTTGGCAGAAACTTTCTTGTATTCGAGGTAGTTGTATCGTAACAAGCTTAAGGTTTCTGAAATACTATATCGTTTTGGGTTAACTATTCCAGGTTGGTCTTTATGTTTTAATGATATTGAAACATGCCCTCACTTATTTCTTGTTTGTATTATTTGGCTGTTTCTAAATCAACATTGGGGATTACGTAATACGCCTTTGGGGCCGCTTGATCCTAGTTGGTCACTTGGTCTAAGCAAACCTTAAAGTTAGAGCTACTGTATTTCATGTTTCTTGGGAATTTTTATTTCCTCAACTTTTATGGTAGATTTGGCTGGCTCGCAATAACTTTGTTTTTCGACATGTTCCTTTTATTTGCAAAACAGTTGTTGATGCACTAAGATTAGCTAAGCAATTTTATGAGCTTTCTTTGATTCCAGGTACTACTCGCAGTTCCAGTCGGGTGGTTAATGTGCAATGGTTGTCCCCTAAACATGGTTACTCAAATTTGGAATGTGGAAAAGACATATACAGTGGAGGAAATTGGTTTTGTTAAGGCTCCTCCAGGCTTAATCATTTTTGTATTGAAGTTGGTTTAGAACAAGGTTTCTTAGTAGAGAAGATCTTAGAACACCTCGCTGCACCGCAACAACTACTATACCAGCTTATTGGTTGGCAGGTAGTTACTGATATAGAACTCTTATTCACAGTTATGACTTAAGTTATTAACAGCTCACTTGTTCTTTTACTTTTGCAGCCTGAAGGTGGAGCATATCATAAATATATTCAGTGTGTGGTTGCTCTGGTTCTGGTTCGTGTACTATCTAACCTGTCTATATTTCTTTATCATTGTTGTATGTACTTAGATTTTACGAGTACCAAAACATTGATATTGATATGAAAACGAATCCATATATTTCCATTGTATGTTCTTTTTCTGACTGTTTGGTATTACTTGTGATGTAGATAGTTGGCTGTGGAAAACCTTCATTTGATTAGGTTGTAGTTGAAGGGTATCTTGTCCACATCTTCATAATTTTGAAATAAGACACTTAAATATATTTCTAGCCATCATTTGTGAATCTTGGGAGACTTATTTCTTCTCTACATTTTGGAGTAAAAATGTCTGTAAGATCTCGAATGGTAAAGGCTTAGAAAAACAAATCAAACCATTGAACTCATATCTCTATGCCTTGTGTTAATGGCCATAAATTAACAATTTTAAGATCCATACAGTGTAAACTATGCTTTATCTTCGTCATTATGATCCTTATTCCCATAGACCGTAGTAAAGTAGGAAAAGAATATTGTGAACACTGTATGTTTCACTGGGAGTAAGTAGTCTATTTTGATTTTAACCTAGTGTTTAATGTGGTAATGTGTCTGTACCAACAAATTTCATTGTTTGATCCTTGCAAATCTATTTTGATTTTAAATGGTGTTCGTGGATGAAGTATCTATGTTGTCTTTGATCTGTATCTATAAATTGTGAGCTTTGATCTTAATATGTGAATTTACGCAGCTTTTTGAAATCACACATGTGGAGCCAACTTCATCAATTTAACCACCCATGGAATCAACTTCAGCAAGTTGACTCCACCTGTAGAAACAACTTATGTTAGTTGACTCCACCCGTGGAACCAACTTAAGCAAGGTGGCTCCAAGTTTATAAGAAACTTCAATAAGGTGACTCCACTTAAGTAGAACCAACTTCTGCTAGTTGTCTCCCCTCATGGAACAAACTTAAGCAAGTTGGCTCCACTCCACCCGTGGACCCAACTTCATCAAGTTATCCTTTTGAATGCAACTGTAACTAATGCTACTTGTCAAGCAACTTTTTGAAATCTTTTTGTTTTTGGTCCATTACTCAATCACTCTTGCTTACGTCAAATTACTTGACTAGGCATCAAATCCTTAGGGACATCTTAGGTGTCAAGTTAAGTCAAAATCCGGGCAAGTACATTGGGGTGCCTATTCGGAATGGTCGTGTTAGTCCGTCCTGTTTCCATTTAACTTTATTGAATATTGAGTCTCGATTGCAGGGATGGAAAAACAATGTGCTTACCACCAGGTTAAACAACCTTGTTTTGACGGCTTCTATTGACCCTCTTGTTAACCATATTATGAATGTGTTGAAACTTCCTAAGTCCATTACTAAGAAAATTGATAAGTGCAGGGGCTTCTTATGGCATGATAGGGAAGGTTGGGTTAAGATTTTTTGTCCTATGACTATGGGTGATCTTGGAATCCGAGATCTTGATGCTAATAATGAAGTTTTTTTTGGCTAAGGCAGCTCGGCGAGACGAACCCTGTTTTGACCCTATTATTACAGGCTAAATAATTTAGAAATGAAGACCTGTAAGCAACTAGGGTCTTCTTATAATTGGAGAGGAATTCTTCGTAGAGATCTAGTTAGGGACATATTAAGTGGGCTATTGGTACCTGAGATGCTGTTAATTTTTTGACTGACCCTTGGGTCCGCCCTTACCCTTTGTCTGCCATTATGGATATTCCTTTAAATTGTGATCCTCATCTTAAAATTGGCCAAATTATGGATAGATATACCAGGAACTGGGACTTGGATGATTTGAAACAAGCTGTTCCCACTTGCGTCTTGAATGATATTTCTGTTATTCCTGTACCTTCTTTTGCTTATCCACAGGTCGGTTGGTCTACTCGGGACATACATCAGGTAATGTTAAAGTAGCCTATTGACAAAAACTTTCTTGTACTTTTCGTAATGCTTCTTTTTATAGGGATTGACGGACGATATATGGTCTACGAATTCCCCTCAGAAGCTAAGACATTTTTGTCGGCAGTTGTGTCGTAGTAAGCTTCAGGTTTATGAATTATTATTTCGGTTTGGGTTAACCAGCACTCCTGTTTGCCTTTTATGTTATGATATTGAAACATGTGCTCACTTATTTCTTGTTTGTCCTACTGTTACTCCTAGTAGGGATGTAAAGATAGTATTAGAAATACGATTTACACGAAGAATTAGAGTTTAGGTATATGTCGGTGAAGTGTGTTGGCGTATCAGAGTATAGCGGTGAAGGATAAGCTATGCTGCTGTGAAGGATAACCGCGTCAAGCTTTTGTTAGTTTGAATGTGTGCTTCACACGTACTACTAGCTGTTAGTCTTAGTCGGCTTATTAACAGACTATAAAGTGCAGTTGAATCTTGTGTGTGATGTAATGGAAAATAGTTCTCTCCTCTTCCTAGAGTTATTAAAAGGGCCCACTTGCAATATCATAGTTGGTAGTTCGAATTTGCTTGCTGATTTCGATAATTGGAAATGTTGTTATGTTCCAAGAGACGCAAATCTTGTTGCACTTTTTTTTTTAATAGGAAAGGTTCATTCAATAAAATTATTGATTGTTATGGAGTTTCCTCTAATGAGGACCATGATAAAGGGACATTAGATTCTAGCCACATTACTACGGGTTTTTTTTTTTTTTTTTT